>NC_025993.2:51580643-51677092 GCF_000442705.2 Elaeis guineensis
TTGGAGTCTCATGAATCTTATTCATGTAAATAATTAGCAGATAATTCAGTTAGAATTAACTTATCAAATAAGTAATCCCAATAGAAAGAGGAATTGGGTCCAACCATGTGCTAGCAAGGTTACCATGAATCTAATGGATTTCTTTAAACCCAATTGACACTTCATAAGCTCAATTTCTTATTTCAGGCCTAATCTTTTTTGTTGTGTGACCTCATAGGTTCAATTCTATCTGGTAGTGAGATATACAATGATCTCTATCATTATATCATTGAAACTCTTTTCAATAGGTCAGAACAATTTCACTCTTAACCAGCAGAATTGTCGATCCGAAACAATCCTAGTGAGCTCTCACAATCTACCAGTGATACCTACAGTATATAGTGACAATCCAGTAGAACTGAAATGAACCTCTAAGTGTAGTTAACATGTGATTCAATTTCTCTATCGTGAGTCCCTACTAGATGGTAGGTCATGGATAAATTATCAAACCTCAATATCAGTCATATGATAGATTTGATTAGCTCAAGTCCAGATGTGATATCTATAAAAACTCTTTTCCATCAATCACTCTACTGTGGCCACAGATTCATGGACTTAGCTTCTTAAATCTCATAGAGCTACTCTTCTCTATCAAGGTTGATAGATCCTATCTTGATGCGCGGCCTACTCCTATAGTAGACCAATTGTCATCAATATCTACTACAAAGGCTCATTGAGATCCATATTGATATGTCAATCAAACTCCAGTAGCCTCACTGTGAGCAGTAGTATTATCTCAAGTCAAAGGATCAGTCACACAGCTACAGCATCGAGACAATCACTGACGATTGAATAGAAATCCAAGTGATCTCTCGTATAGTCATGCTCAGTGCTAGTTGTTCTCTAACACCATCCACACTCGTCGTCCTGTGTCTCTACACAGTAGATTAGAGACCCATCTATTCCAAAAAAGTGATTTGTGCATCAGTCTATCCGGATCTGTCACCATCCTCATGATATCCTATGATCGGGAGCCTTTAAAAATTAAATACATATCTCTAATTCTCAATATCTTGAGAGTATGTATCAAAACTAATTTCATGGATGATTCAAGGACACATTACACTTGAATAAAAAAGAATTTATCTTTTTATTGATCATATCAATATATCAAGTATAAAATTATACCCTAAATTAATTATAATATATCAGCCATATTAGCTTCTAGGACATACATCTAACAATCTTCCACTTGGACTAAAGTCAATTGGCCATAAATCTAAGTCCCATCTTTTCAAGGTGGACTTTCATTTTTGGTTGGCTGAGCTGCTTAGTCAGTGGGTCTGCCACATTATCCACAGAGTCTACTCTTCATACTTAGATATGAGGTAGTCACGTATATCGGTGCTCTATGTGTTTGGACTTCTGGTGAGATCTTGGCTCCTTAGCAAGAGCTATGGTGCCATTATCTTTGCAGTACTATGTCATTGCATGACATCTAATTTTATAACTAATATTAAAATTAGAATTCATCCTACATATCTATAGCACACTCAGCCTCCATTGATCGATTACTCAGAACCCTTCTAGTAAATCGAATAAGAATGCACCCTCGAATCGCAACTCAGAATCACTTCCAATGACCAAGAACAGATCCTTAATCCTTCTTAAGTACTTAAGGATGTTCTTCACAGCTATCCAGTGCTCCTCATCTAGATTCGACTGATACTTATCGTGACACTCACAGTAAGGACAATATCAGGTCGAGTACATAGCATGGTATACATGAGACTTCTTATTGCCGAAGCATAAGGAATTATACTCACGTGCTGAGTCTCCTCAGATGTGATCGGACACATTGTCTTGGAGAGACGAATACCATACCTAAGAGGTAAAATACCTCGCTTGGAATTTTTCATGTTAAATCTCTTCAGTACCTTCTCTATGTACAACTTTTATGACAGGTCAAGCATCCATTTAGATCTATCCCTATAGACCTTTATTCTGAGAATACAGATGCTTCTCCTAGATCTTTTGTCATGCCCTCGATCCGAGATTGTGAGTCGAAGGTCATGGCAACCACCGTATACTCATAGGAAGCTTTTCTTATAAGTATGCAAGGCATCTCATCATGACATCATACACATAAAGTTAAATAAATTTCAATCTTAATGATCAAACCTTAGTTCAAATAACAAATCAAAACTTAGTATCAAAAAAAAATAATTATCTGACAAAGTCAACACTTAAAATAAAAATTTTGCATCAATTTTGAGAAAAATCCTAAATCAAATAAACCAACTCCATCTCTAATCGCTCTCCCAACCGAATTCTATATCACGCTAATTTTTTGGATCTATAAAAAAAATGTAAACTCATCATGAGCTAAATAGCTTAGTAAGCAGTATATACCTTTAACTGAATAAATCAGTCAATAATACTATACATATCTGTTTACTGATAATAACATAAACAATATGTAAATTCATGAATTCATAATTTAATTCATCACACTATCAATCATATATAAACTTTCAATTCATCATAATTTCAAATTATGCTTATCATCTTGAATTCATCAAATTTTTTAAGTTTTTTTTATCAACCATGAACTATGACCACATTTTTCCTATGACAGGATCATAATACCGTGTATCTTCTTGCGATAGGCTATGAATTATCTGACAGCAAAGTCCTTCAGAACCGCTGGTCTCACTGACGGTTTGTCACTGGTCTCTCTAGCGATATGTCGCTGGTCTCACTGACGATATAAATCCTCAGGACAAATCATTTGCTAACGTATATGTCCCTATTGATGGGGTCCTTTACATAGTCAGGTTGTCAATTCATATCATCTATCAATTCATATATTATTTCAATAATAATATAAATAAGTGATATTCGAGTAAATCAATCATATCATTCTTTATGGTCATACATCATCATAAAAATTTTCAACAAATATCTTCAATCATAAATAATTTTTCAATAATTATTTTCAATCATAATTAATTTCAACAAATATTTTTAATAACAAGCATGCTATGAATTAATATAATTCAAATTTATAATTTATCAGATAAATTTAATAAAAGTAAAACACTACTTATCTCAAAAGAAAATCCAAATTAGGGATCCTAGAAATCTTGAAAATCCTTCTCCAGACCTGGTATGTCAGATATCATATTTTTGATCAAAATTTCATCAAATAAAAATAATAAAAATTTCTAAAATCTAACGTCCTCACATGGATCGACTAGATGACAACATCCAAGATTTATTAGTATTATTATTTTTAATTTATTTTTTTAAATCCATAAATCTTAAAAAAATCCAAGAGAGAGAGCAGAGAGAGAAAATAGGGAGAGAATCTAGAGAGAGAAAATAGAGAGAGAAGGTAGGGAGAGGAGAGAGGAAAGAGAGAGAAGGAGAGAGAGGAGAGAGAGAAAATTTCTCTCTTTTCTTCTTTTTTTTTCTATTTTTCTATTTTTCTTTTCTTTTCTTTTTCTTTTTTTTTTTTTTTTTCCTTTTCTTTTTCTTTTTCTTTTCCTTCTTCCCACGTCCCTCTCTTGGGCCAAAACAGGGGAAGACCGACGAGGTCCCTCCCAGTGACCCGGGCTCCGACGAGGTGGGTGGCATCCGATCGACGGCAACGGAGCAAGGCCGACCGACAATGAGGTTCGATTGATAATTTTTTTTTTAATTTCTCAAAAAATAGGAGATCTGTCACCTTTCTTCATGATTTTTGATCATTGGCCAGTCGCCGATAACCAAGCACTCAAGGGAAGAGAGAAAGAGATGAGGGTCCAGTCTCGGGGATGAGACGTTGCAACCGACGGTGCCAGTGGTCGAAAAAGAGAGGAAAAGGTTCCGGCCGAACAGGGGTTTCATGTTTCATGGAATTTTTGGTGATCTCGACGGTCGGCGAGGAGTCTAAAATCATGGGAAGAAAGAAAAGAGAGAGAGAAAGAAAGATTGAACCCTTACCTGAACTCCGGTGGCCTCTTCGACCTTCGATTTTCAACAAACATAAGAAGAGGATGCCGCGGCTTCCAAGGGAAAAAGAGAAGAATTTGAGCTCAACGATCACTGGTGGAGGCTCGAGAGGGAGAGGGGAGGCTTATTTATAGAGGGTCCTAGATTTTTAAGAGTCCTAGAACCCTTCTCCAATCGGGATTCATCGGACAAGAAGACTCCCTTCAGGAGTCTTCTTCCGTTCCCAATTTTTTTTTTGTTTTTGGGCTTGGGCTTGGGTCTTCTCAATCAGGCTTGGGCTTGGGTCATCACATTCTTCACCCCTAAAAAAAATTTTGTCCTCAAAATTTTTTATACCTATGGTCTCGAAGAGCTGGGAATATTTTTGCTTCATTTCTTTCTCTAGTTCTCAAGTAGCTTCTCTTTTCGAATGTCGACTCCACTGTACCTTGACATAAAGAATGTTGCGATACCTCAGCACTTGTTCTTTATGGTCCACGATCCGTACCAGATATTCTTCATATGATAGATCTTTTCTAGCTTGCAAGGGTTCAAGTTTCACAATATGACTTGGGTCTGGTAAATATTTCTTTAACATAGAAACATGAAAAATATTATGCACTCCTGCAAGTGAAGGTGGTAAGGCATGTCTATACGCCACCTCACCAATTCTTTCTAAAATATCAAACGGACCCACATATCTAGGATTCAATTTGCCACGAATGCCAAATCTTAAGATTCCTTTTGAAGGAGACACTTTGAGAAATACATGGTCACCAATTTGAAATTTTAATTTTTGTCTCCTGTTATCTGCATAACTTTTCTATCTGCTTTGTGCTGTCTGAAGTCATTCTTTAATTAATTGAATCTTCTCAACTGCTTGTTGAATAAGTTTGGAGCCCAATATTCTCCGCTCACCAACATCATCCCAGTGAATCGGTGATCGACATCTTCTACCATATAATGCTTCATAAGGTGTCATACCAATGCTAGCCTGATAACTGTTATTACAAGCGAACTCAATCAAAGGTAGATGCTCGTCTTAAAAACTTTTCATATCTAAAATATAAGTTCTCAACATATCTTCTAAGATCTGAATAGTTCTCTCTGACTGGCCATCAGTCTGTAGATGAAAGGCTGTACTAAAGTTCAATTTGATTCCTAATGCCTTGTGTAAGCTCTTCCAAAACTGTAATACAAATCTGGTGTCTCAATCTGATACAATGGTCACTAGAATTCCATGCAGCCTTATAATTTCTTTCATATATAATTTTGCTAGTCTTTCCAAAGTGAATCCAACTCTAATTGGTAGAAAGTATGCAAACTTTGTCAATCTATCCACAATCATCCAGGCTGCATCATTTTTACTTGGAGTCTTAGATAGTCTAGTTACAAAATCCATAGTGATATGTTTCCACTTCCATATTGGAATATTGATAGGTTGAAGTAATCCTACAGGTCTTTGATATTCAGCTTTAATTTGTTGACACACCAAATATTGAGCCACAAATTAAGCAATCTCTCTTTTCTTATTATTCCACCAGTACATTTCCTTCAAGTCTCTATACATCTTAGTACCTCCCGGATGAACTGTATAACCGATCTGATGTGCTTTCTGAAGTATTTTCTATTTGAGTACCGAATCATTGGATATGCAAATTCTATTTTCAAATCTCAACGAACCATCATCATGTATCTTGAATTCAGATTGAACACCAGCTTCCACTGAATCTCTTATTTTCATTAATTGTGGATCACTATTTTGGGCAACTATAATCTTTTCAATGAGTGTTGGCTGAACCCTTATGTTGGCTAATTATACTGTTGAGTCATATACTCAAATATCTAATTTCAGATTTCTTATATCCTTCAATAATTGACTTTGATGTGTAATTAAAATAGCCAAATTTTTTATAGATTTTCTACTAAGGGCATCAGCGACAACATTAGCTTTTTTGAGATGATAATAAATTATTAAATCATAATCTTTCAACAGTTCTAACCACCTTCTCTGTCTCATGTTTAATTCCTTCTGCATAAAAATATACTTCAAACTCTTATGATCAGTAAACACTTTACACTGTGCACCGTATAAATGATGTCTTCAAATTTTTAGGGCAAAAATCACTGTAGCTAACTCCAAATCATGTGTCGGATAATTCTATTCATATGGTTTCAATTGTCTTGAGGTGTAGGCCACTATCTTATCCTGTTGCATCAATACACAGCCAAGTCTCTTTTTAGATGCATTACTATATATTGTGAATCCTTCATTTTCTGTTGGTATAGTAAGGATAGGGGCTGAAACTAATCATTATTTTAACTCTTGAAAACTCTATTCATAATCCTCGGTCCACTTGAATTTAACCCCTTTCTGAGTAAGACGAGTCAAAGGTGCAGCTATGCAGGAGAATCCTTCTGCAAATCGTCTGTAATAACCTGCCATTCCTAGAAAGCTCCGAATCTTAAAAATATTTGTAGGTCTGTTCCACTACATCACAGCTTCCACTTTTGTTGGATCCACAGAAATTCCATCTTTAGATATGATATGTCCTAAAAAGACTATTTTGTCCAACCAAAATTCATACTTCTTTAATTTGGCATAAAGCTTTTCTTTCCTCAATATTTGTAGTACACACCATAAATGTTCTTTATGCTCTAATTTGCTTCTTGAATATATCAAGATATCATCAATAAATACGATAACAAACTTATCAAGATAGGATTTGAATATTCTGTTCATTAAATCTATGAAAGCCCCTGGAGCATTGGTTAACCCAAATGGCATCACTAGAAATCATAATGTCCATAACGAGTTCTAAATGCAGTCTTTGGTATGTCCTCTGCTTTAATTTTTAACTAATGATATCCTAAACGAAGATCAATTTTTGAAAAAACTTGTGCACCTTGTAGCTGATCAAACAAATCATCGATTCGAGGTAAGGGATACTTATTTCTGATAGTGTTCTTATTCAATTCTCTATAGTCGATACAAAGCCTCATACTACCACCTTTCTTTTTCACAAACAAAACTGGAGCTCCCCAAGGAGATACACTAGGTCTTATAAAGCCTTTATTCAACAAATTCTGTAATTAATCTTTTAACTCCTTCAACTCCATGGGAGCCATTCGGTAAGGAGCTTTAGAAATCAGACTGATATTGGGTGCCAACTCAATGGTAAATTTGATTTCTCTGTCTGGTGGTAGTCCAGGTAAATCTTCAATGAATACATCCAAAATTTTATTTACAATAGAAATATCCTGTAACCTTAATTCATCATGTTCTGTATTCTTTATTGATACTAGATAACCTCTACATCCCTTTCTTAGCATCTGTCTAGCTTGCACAAATGAAATAATACGTGGAGGGATGGTTCCTGTACTTTCATCAAAATTGAAAGTTAATTCTCTCGGTATTTGAAAGTTCACTCTCTTTCCATGACAATCCACAGAGGCATGATAAGTAGCAAGCCAATTCATTCCTAGAATGACATCAAAATCATGCATATCTAGGACTACCAAATCTGTTAGTAATTCTCTTTCTCCTATTCTGATACTACATGACTTGTACATACTTTTGGTACTCAAAATACCACCTACTGGTGTCTCAACATATAATTTAGTTTTTATAGGTTCACATACTATATCATGTTGTCTAATAAAAGTAGTGGATATAAAGGAGTGCTAGCACCAGAATTAAATAAAACTGAAGCATAAATATCAGATACAGGAATGATACCTGTCACCATAGCATTAGAGGCCTGAGCATCCTATTGTGTGAGTGCATAGATCCTTCCTTGAGTTTTCGGCCTTTGACCTCCATCCTTTGTTTGTGTGGATCTATTTTTATTCCTCTGGGGGCAATCTGCAATTTTGTATCCCTTCTATCCACAGCTAAAATAAGAACCAGTATTCCATGGGTAATTTGAAGACTCATGCTCTCTTCGGCCACATCTCAAACATCTAACCATCTCATTCTCATGATTCTTATCATTTGCTGGCTTCTTCGCTGGACCCTTATTGTTCTGATTTCGTCCTTGAGTTCCACCAAACTTATTTCTCTTCTTCTGATTTCATTCTCTTTTTGCATGTGCTTCATTAACTTTTCTCTCAATTATTAGAGCTTTATTCACAACTGAGGCATAAGTAGTTAACTCATAGGGTACAACTTATTTTCTAATTTCTATCTTTAGTCCCATTTAAAATTTATGTACTCTGTCTTGCTCAATCTCAACTAATATTGGAACAAACTTGGCTAACTCCATGAATTTAGCTTCATACTTTGCAACGGATCTGTTCTCCTATTTCAGATGAATGAACTCCTGCTCTTTCTGTATTCTGACACTTTGAGAAAAGTACTTGTCAAAGAATTCACCTCAAAATCTCTCCCAAATGAGTGGTATCCCATCGTGTTCATATTTTTGTTCAAGTATACACCACCAGTTGTATACCTCACCTTGTAACAGATATGCTGTGTAGCGGATCTTCTCATCATCATGGCATTCTTGCACAGTGAATGCCTTCTCCATCTCCATAATCCAGTTGTCAGCTTCCAGTGGCTCAATGGTCCCTTTGAAGGCTGGAGCAGCTAGCTTTTTAAACTCGACGATGTTGTTTCTCTGCATCGGATGTTCTCCATGGCTAGGTGTCAGTGGAGGATACTGACACGACTACGCATGTTGTTGTTGAAGTAACTGTTGCTATGTTTGTACTACTCCGATCAGAGTTTGTATTAATTGAGTCATATTCGGCTCTTCCTGCACTGTCAGAGTATTTTTAGTAGGGTCAATAATTCCTTCCTGCTGAGATGTGCTGCTATTCAAGTGGAGAGTGTTATCACTAAGTGGATTTGATATCCCTCCTATCGCTCCTTGAGTATTCTTCATTTGTCGTGGAGGCATATTGACCTATGACAGATTTGAGATGATAACTTATCCTTAATAAAGTTATAAACTTACTTAAGACAGGTCAAATCATAATCATCATAACTAACCTTCCAAATTTTCTAATATCTATCCATCACTCGCTCATTCTATTCTACATGTCTTTATCTATCTACTTATACTCTGATACCATATGATGTCACGCCCCCGACCCGAGATTGTGAGTCGAAGATCATGGCAACCGTCGCATACTTATGCGAAGCTTTTCTTATAAGCATGCAAGGCATCTCATCATGACATCATACACATAAAGTTAAATAAATTTCAATCTTAATGATCAAACCTTAGTTCAAAAAACAAATCAAAACTCAGTGTCAAAAAAAAAAAATTAATTGTCTGACAAAGTCAATACTTAAAATAAAAATCTTGCATCAATTCTGAAAAAAATCTTAAATCAAATAAACCAACTCTATCTCTAATCGCTCTCCCAACCGAATTCTGTATCACGTTAATTTTCTGGATCTGTAAAGAAAATATAAACTCATCATGAGCTAAATAGCTCAGTAAGCAGTGTATACCTTTAACTGAATAAATCAGACAATAATACTGTACATATCTGTTTACTGATAATAACATAAATAATATGTAAATTCATAATTTAATTCATTACATTATCAATCATATATAAACTTTCAATTCATCATAATTTTAAATTATGCTTATCATCTTGAATTCATCAAATTTCTTAAGTTTTTCTTATCAACCATGAACTATGACCATATTTTTTTTGTAGTGGGGTCATAATACCACATATCTTTTTGCGATAGGCTGCAAATCATCTGGTAGCAAAATCCTTCGGAACCGCTGGTCTCGCTGACAGTTTGTCGCTGGTCTCTCTGACGACATGTCGCTGGTCTCACGGGCGACATAAATTCTCAGAACAAATCATTTGCCAACGTATATGCCCCCATTGGTGGGGTCCTTTACATAGTCAGATTGTCAATTCATATCATCTTTCAATTCATATATTATTTCAATAATAATATAAATAAGTAATATTCGAGTAAATCAATCATATCATTCTTTATGGTCATACATCATCATAAAAATTTTCAACAAATATCTTCAATCATAAATAAATTTTCAACAATTATTTTCAATCACAATTAATTTCAACAAATATTTTCAATCACAAGCATGCTATGAATTAATATAATTCAAATTTATAATTTACAAGATAAATTTAATAAAAGTAAAACACTACTTATCTCAAAAAAAAATCCAAATTAGGGATCTTAGAAATCTTGAAAATTTTTCTCCGAATCTGGTACGTCAAATATCATATTTTTGACCAAAATTTTATCAAATAAAAATAATAAAAAATTTTAAAACCCAATGTCCTCACACAAATCGACTAGATGACAGCATCCAAGACTTTATTATTATTATTATTATTTTAAATCCATAAATCCTTAAAAAATTCAAGAGAGAGGTAGAGAGAGAAAATAAGGAGAGAATCTAGAGAGAGAAAATAAAGAGAGAAGGTAAAGAGAGGAGAGAGAAAAGAGAGAGAAAGGAGAGAGAGGAAAGAGAGAAAATTTCTCTCTTTTCTTCCTTTTTTTTCTATTTTTCTATTTTTTTTATTTTTATTTTTTCTTTTTCTTTTTCTTTTTCTTTTTCTTCATTTTTTTTTCTTTTTTTTCCTTCTTCTTTTTCCTTTTCTTTTCCTTCTTCTTCCCACAGCCCTCTCTTGGGCCAAAATAGGGGAAGATCGACAAGGTCCCCCCCAAGTGACCCGGGCTCCGATGAGGTGGGTGGCATCTGATCGACGGCAATGGAGCAAGGTCGGTCGACAGCGAGGTTTGATCAGCGAAGTTTTTTTTTTTAATTTCTCAAAAAATAGGGGATCTGTCCCCTTTCTTCATGATTTTCGATCATTGGCTAATCGTTGATAACCAAGCACTCAACAGAAAAGAGAGAGAGATGAGGGTCCAGTCTCGGGGATGAGACGTCACAACCGACAGCGTCGGTGGCCGAAAAAGAGAGGGAAAGGTTCTGGCCAAACAGGGGTTTCATGTTTCATGGAATTTTCGATGATCTCGACGGTCGGTGAGGAGTCTAAAACCATGGAAAGAAAGAAAAGAGGGAGAGGAAGAAAGATTGAACCCTTACCTGAACTCCGGTGGCCTCTTCGACCTTCGATTTCCGACGAACACAAGAAGAGGGTGCCGCGGCTTTCAAGGAAAAAAGAGAGGAATTTAAGCTCAACGATCACTGGTGGAGGCTCGAGAGGGAGAGGGGAGGCTTATTTATAGAGGGTCCTAGAGTTTCAAGAGTCCTAGAACCCTTCTCCAATCCGGATTCATTGGAGAAGAAGACTCCCTTTGAGAGTCTTCTTTCATTCCCAATTTTTTTTTTTTTTTGGGCTTGGGTCTTCTCAATCGGGCTTGGGCTTGGGTCATCACATCTTTCATGGAGAATTTTTTGGACAACCATCTTTTGACCATGGTTAGCATGGGAATGTCGTTCCTAATAAGGAGAATATCATCTACGTATAGTATGAGGAAGGTGATCGCGCTCCCACTGACCCTCTTGTATCACAAAATTTCTCTTTATTTTTGATGAAATCAAATGATTTGATTGCCTCATCAAAATGATGGTTCTAACTCTAAGAAGCCTACTTTAATCCGTATATGGACCTTTACAGTTTGCAGACTCTGTGATCACCATCATCGGATGTGAAACCCATAGGTTGCTCCATATAGATATCTTCCTCAAAATATTCATTCAAGAAGGTAGTTTTCATATCCAATAGGTACAATACCTTTAGGTGGATCCACTAAAGTCCAGACTTAGTTTGAGTGTATCGAGTCAATTTCTGACTTCATAGCATCTAACCATTTCTCAAAATCGATGTCAGATATCACCTCATCAAAGGTATTAGGGTCATCAGTATGACCTCTATCTCCCACAATGAATATTTCCTTGACTACCTCTGTAAGCATACCCATGTACCTTTCAGGTGGTCGGAAGATCCTACTAGATCTATGAGGTGGTAGAGGAACATCAACTACTAGCTCATGAATTATAGGTTCCTGAGTATCTATAGCTCTGGGCTCTTCAGAGACCTTCTCTTCAAGCTCCACTAACCTCCCACTGACACGATCCTAGATAAACTATTTTTCTAGAAATACGATATTTTGACTCACAATCACATTATGATCTTGTGAAAAATAAAAATAGTATCCCATGGATTCTTTTAGGTACCCTATAAAGTGAGCTATAATAGATCTATCCTCCAATTTTTTTGCTATCTGTCTCTTGACATAGGCCAGACATCCCTAAGTCTTAAGATAACCCAGACTCGGCTTCTTACTGAACCATATCTTATATGGTGTGGTAGGAATAGACTTTGAAGGAACCCTATTCAACAAGTGAATGATAGTTAACAAGGCATGTCCCCAAAAAAATAAGGATAGATCAGTGAAGCTCATCATGAATTGGATCATATCCAATAGAGTCCTATTCCTCCTTTCGGATACTCTGCTGAGCTGAGGTGTTCCAGGAGGGGTCCACTGAAAGACTATGCCATTGTCCTTAAGATATCCCAAAAATTTCTGACTAAGATATTCTTTTCCTCGATCAGATCAAAGAACCTAATGGGCTTGACTGTCTACTTTTCTACTTCATGCTTGAATTCTTTGAACTTTTCAAAAGCCTCAGACTTGTGTGTCATTAGATACACATACCTGTACCTAGACAAATTATCAGTAAAGATAATGAAGTAGGTGTAACAACTCCTGGTCTACACATCAAATGGCCCACACGCATCGGTGTGTACCAAGAAAAGTAACTCTGTGGTCTTTTTCCCATGTCCTACAAAGGATAACTTAGCCATCTTTCCTCGAAGACAAGATTCACAAGCTGGATATGACTCTGGGCAAAGAGAGTCAAGGATCCCATTCTTTTCCAGTTTGTTTATCCTATCCTCTTCAATATGGCCTAGTCTATGGTGCCATAAGTACTTCTGATTAATTTTATCTCTGGATCTCTTTTAACCTACGACACTCACTATTTGCTTGTTTAGGTTCACATTCGCATCAACATGCAAGTGATAAAGACTGTCAATTAAAAGACCTCGTGCAATCAATTTATTTTATAAATAAATAGAATAAAAATCTTTATTAAAACTAATTTCAAAATCTTTCTGTAATAGCACTGACATGAAAATTAAATTTTGACTAGCTATAGGAATATAATAACAGTCTTTCAAATCTAATCTAACGCCAGACGATAATCGAAAAGGATAAGTGCTAACAGCCTCTGCAGCAACCTTTACTTTATTGCCAACCTGAAGGATCATGTCACCTTCCCTCAACCTCCTACTTTCTATCAGACCCTGCATTGAGGTACATATATGAGCACTCAAGCCAAAGTCCAATATCCAACTAGAAGTAAAAAAAATCATAAGGTTAGATTCAATTACGAGCATACCTTCGAAAGGTTTATCACTCTTTTGGTCTTTAGGCTCTCCAGGTATTTTGGATAGTTCCTCCTCTAGTGGCCTTCAGTATGATAGTGGAAACACTTTCCTTTGTCTCAGCTGCCTTTGGACAATCCTTTTTCGGCTTACTCTCTTTTTTTTGCTTCTTTACGGATTTAGCCTTCTTCCTTCCAACAGACTTTCTCTTAGAAGAAGAAGTCTGCTCCATAGCAAGAATAGAGCCCCTTGAATTCTTCAAGGTACCTTCCATTGTGACCAACATGTTGACAAGTTCAGAAATAGTGCAGTCAAGTTTGTTCATATGAAAATTCATGATGAATTGACTATATGAACTGGTAAGGGATTGAAGGATTAGATCCATCTGTAATTTCTTTTGCATATCCAATCCGAGCTTCCCAAGCTTTTCAATATTCTTGATTACTATCATACAGTGCTCATGGACAGACTGCCCTTCGCGTATCTTTAGATTGAAGAGTCTCTTGGATACTTTGAAGTATGCAGTATGGCTCTGCTCACTATACAACTCTTGTAGGTGGGTAATCATGGCCCAGACAGTGGGCATATGCTCATGCTAGCTTTACAACTCGTTTGATATAGACGCCAGCATATAGCACTTAACCCGACTATCTTCATCCGTTCACTTCTCAAAAGCAGCTCTCTGCTCAGTAGTAGGATGGTTTGGCAACACAACAGGATCCTGATCGAGAACATGGTTTAATTTTTTTGAAGTCAGGATAATCTTGAGGTTTCTAAGCTAGTCTTTGTAATTATTATTGAATAAATTATTGGTTTCAAGGATGCGAGCTAGAGGGTTTGAGGCTGACATGATGGTTTAATTGCAAAAGTAGAGATTCAAGTTAGACTTTTGTACTTAATTTTTAATTTACTTCTAGGAACTTTTAGATATAAATAATGACTCTCAATAATTTTTTGGATCCCTCCACTCTTTGAAAAGAAAACAAAAACCCTAACGTGATAAAGGATTCCTAGTGGGTACTGTGCTCCCATCGATGACATGTACCTCACCTAACAGTTATTGATAACATGCACACTGATGCGTGGGCAACTCTTTGCCTAGATGCTTCACTAAGTATGTTGCAGCTACTTGATCTCTAAGTTATGTGGGCTCACCTAACAGTTATTACCCATACTTCTTAGTTAAATCTGACCCACCATTCACAAGCAGATGCAAGGCCATCATTGGATCCCTCACCTAACAGTTATTGGGTCCAACCCCATCCTTACCTTGGAGAAACTCTTTGCTAATAGAGTGGTTGCGTGTTCCTGATGCAATTGAATCACTGTGACTAGTCGAGAACAATCAACGAAACGTGCCCACATATCTACAATGGTGGAAGACCTATAGACTTAATATTAGTGGAAAGGTTTGATTTTAGGTCTTATCTAATCAGTCATCATATGACCGATCTAATTGGCATGGGCTAAACCAAACTGCTAAGCAACCTAATTCTAGACCCAATCTTCCAAGTTGGCCAGGTAAATAGAGAACAGTGGGGGTCCCCCTGTTGCCTTCCTTAGACACCAATTAAATTGACCAGATTGGCTAACAGAATCAATTAAATAACCACGTCTCATTAACTTGCCTTAGACACCAATAGATCGATTGATCAGAATTGGTTAGCTCAAGCGAATTGGGCTCAAACCAGCGAGCCAAATTAGGTCCTTAAGTTAATCGATTCTACATATGGGATTCATTTGATTTGATCAACAACAATTATATGATCATTAACTTAATTGATCTGATCCTTATCAATACTTGACTTGATTTGATCAATTACTTAATCGAGTTAGTCCCATATGACTCAAATCAAAAATCTTAGATGTAATCCTATTATATGGCTTAATTTTTTTAATTTTTTTATGACTAAAACCCTCATACACAAACACAAATTTTAGATTCTAAAATCATATTTCAGATCTAAATTTTTTGCATAAAAGTAAGTATTAAAATATAAAAATAATTTTTAAGTTCTAACATACAAACATATATCACATATATGCATGTAAAATCAGATCTAAACAAAATTTTAGATCTAAACATGATATCATATATCTTATATACTAATTATAGATCATATTAAAGCTAAATTTATAATCTAAATATACAATCATATATCATATATATGAATCAAAATTCAGATTATAAAAAATTCAGGTATCATGCATGTAACTATTTCACATGAACTAGAACTCTTTCTAGATCAATTTTTAGATCTATGTATACATCAACATATCAACTATATATTTTAAAATTAAATCTAAAATTAAATTTTAGATTTGAAGATCCATCCATACATCTCATGTATCAAGAAAAAATTAATTTTAAAACCTTTTCAAAAATATGTATATCAAAATTCAGCATATGAAAATCTATAGCTCTGATACCACTTGAAATTTAGAGTTTGAAGTATGCATATGTGTTTCAAAAACTTAATTTTTTAAATATCACAGTAGAGAATAAGATTAAAATAATTTTAATCTAAATTTTATATGCATAAAAATATAAAATCACAAGGATCTATTTCATATGCTGAAATTAATATATGCTGAAATTTAAATTGTGACAAATCACATACCTTTTTCGCAATCTCTTTCTTCAAATCTGGATCTGGAAGAGACGAAGCTCTCTGTTAGCTACATAAATATTTAGCCTCTATAAGTATCCACTCAAGATCAGCCTGGAATAGCCCTCTAAGATCTGAATTTTAATTCTTCGATATTTAGCCTGCTGAATCTGAATGAAGCCTGAATCACGATCAATGTTTGATCTTTTTCTTTGATCTTCTTCTTCTCCTCCTTTCTAGGCTCTTTCTCCTTGCTCTTTGTTGCTACAAAACACCAGCAACCATCCAAAAGGTGGGATGCCAACACCTTGGGCATGAGACAACTTGGGACGCGCATCCCAAGTTGTATGGCATGGGGATGCCTAAAGAGAAGAGAAAGAGGGAGGAAGAGAGGGCGTGGGAGGTCCTTTGGGCATGGAGAGGGGTTGGCTTTGATTGTTTTGGGACCTTAGGGGAGGTCTCCTTTTATAATCACAAAGATTGAATCCTATTCAATCATATAATATAAGTCTTACTTGCATTAGGATTCCTATTAACTTAAGTTATCCAACTTACATCAGGAAGCCCATTAGGCACCAACTATTAGAGCCCTTGCACCCATAATTAGACACTCTATTTTGCACCCAAGAGATACTTCATATGAGAATTAAAGGCCCTCTAATCAATGGACATACCCAAATTGAACAATTCAAAGTGGCACCCCATAATAACTATCAAGGAGATTCATAAGGAACTTGCACCCTTAATTTATGTGATCCATAACCTTAGACACCCAACAATTGGAGTCTCATGAATCTTATTCATATAGATAATTAGTAGATAATTAAGTTAGAATTAACTTATCAAATAAGGAATCTCAATAGAAAGAGAAATTGGGTCCAACCATGTGCTAGCAAGGTTACCATGAACCCAATAGATTTTTTCTAAACCCAATTGACACTTCATAAGCTCAATTTCTTATTTCAGACCTCATCTCTTTATTGTGTGACCCCATAGGTTCAATTCTATGTGGTAGTAAAATATACAATGATCTCTATCATTATATCATTGAAACTCTTTTCAATGGGTCGAAACAATTCCACTCTAAACCAGCAAGGATTATCGATCTGAAATAATCCTAGTGAGCTCTCACAATCTATGAGTGACACCTAGCAGTATATAGTGGCAACCCAGTAGAACTAAAATAAATCTCTAGGTGTAGTTAACGTGTGATTCAGTCCCTCTATCGTGAGTTCTGACTAGATGGTAGGTCATAGATAAATCATCAAACCTCAACATCAGTCCTATGATAGATTCAATTAGCTCAAGTCTAGATGTGATGTTTATGAAAATCTTTTTTTATCAATCACTCTACTGTGGCCATAGATTCATGGACTTAGCTTCTCAAACTCATAGGACTATTCCTCTCTATCAAGATTGATAGATTCTATCTTGATGCGTACCCTACTCCTATAGTGGACCAATTATCGTTAATATCCACTACAAAGGCTCATTGAGTTCCATATTTATGTATCAATCAAACTTCAGTAGCCTCACTGCGAGTAGTAGTACCGTCTCAAGTCAAAAGATCAGTCACACAACTACAGCATCGAGACAATCACTGATGATTGAATAGAAATTCAAGTGATCTCTCGTATGTCATGCTCAGTACTAGTTGTTCTCTAACAACCAGCTGCACTCATCATCCTGTGTCTCTACATAGTAGATTAGAGATCCATCTATCTCGAAGAAAGTAATTTGTGCATCAGTCTATCCAGATCTGTCACCGTCCTCATGATGATCCTATGATCGAGAGCCTTTAGAAATGAAATACGTATCTCTAATTCTCAACACCTTGAGAGTATATATCGAAACTAATTCCATGGATGATTCAAGGATACATCATACTTGAATAAAAAAGAATTTATCTTTTTATTGATCATATTAATATATTAAGTACAAAATTATGCCCTAGATTAATTACAATGTGTCAGTCATATTGGCTTCTAGGACATACATCTAACAAAACCATTGTCCAGACCTATGGGGTTCATTATAATCTTAAAAATAATAAGATGTAATATATAATAAAATAAAAATATTTATTTTATTAATAATATAAATATCAATTATATGAGTCTAGAATATAAATTACAATAAACACACTGTCGCATCCCATATGCGATTGACTTATAGGGTATTATTCTTTCAATCTAGATCAGTCACATTAATCAACCTTAATGGCATGGGCTAACTCGAATTACTTAGCGATCTAACCAAACATCAGTTCACCAAATTGGTCAGATAAGTGAGATCGATGGGAGGGTCTGCTAAGCTTGCCTTAGACACCAACAAAATGGTTAGGTAAGCCGCTCCCAATTAAAAACCATCGGTCGAAATGCCAAACTTACCTTAGACATCAATTGGTTAACTAGTTTCAATTTGACCAACCTAATGATTCGGATTCAATCACTGAGCCACAATCAAGATCTATTTGGTCTAATCAAAGACATGAACTTGACTATCTATAACTATTATACTAGAGAAACTCTGATTAATCTAATTCAATATTTGGTTAGACTTAATCAATTTCTCTACATAGTCAATCAATTCTTTGATTCTAACCTTAAGTCTAATCCAATTAAAGAGAAAGACCTGATTTGATCTAACCCATGCCCATGTTTTATGCAATGTCATAGATCTAAATCACAATTCTAGATCTATTAGGTTTAATACTTAATTCTTAATTAAGTTTTGCATCAACATGGTTAAGATTTTGAAAATAATTTTTTATGTAAATTTTTTACATATAATTATAAATTTTTTTAGATCAAATCTAAATTTTTTATAATTTTAAATTAAAATAATTTTGATTAATCAAGATTAGATGTAACTAACCATCTTTGCAACTTGCATCACATACAACAACACCTAGGGATTTCAAGATCTAGGATTTTACAAGAAAGTAAATTTTTTCTTTTTGCTTTCTTATTCATGGAACCTCATAGTGGCACCCCTACACATTATAAAGAGCACCTCATTGAATGGGAGGAGAGGGTCATGAAACCCTACTTGCTCCTATGACCAGACGGTCTGGTGATTACCCAATGTGAGTATTTTGCTACTCAGAATATCTAATCTAAATAAATAATAATCAGATCTAAAAATAAACTAATTTAAATTTAATCTAAATTATAAATAATCAGATCAAATAAAAAAAATTAGATCTAAAGTCATATTAATTCACATCAAAACAACCATGCTCTGATATCAGTTGAAGAAAATATGTGGTAGTGCAATACATGCAATTTTAAAATTTTATGCAATAAAAATAATAAATTAAATAATTTAATCCTAATCACATGTATAAGATTCTATCTTAGACTACTATATCATAATCTTTGATATAAAAATATATACTTTAGATCTGAAAATAAAAATCATATCGATCTCATCGATGCTGAAATTCTAGATCTAACTATTAGATTTACCATAGGAATCAAAATAAGTTAGAGATTGTTACCAAATAAATTTGATCTTGATCTTCTCTAGTCCAATGGTTAGAGAAAGTATTTTTTAGATCACTCACAGCCACATAGAGTCGTCTAGCCTCTACAGGAAGATCCATGCGAAGACAGGCACAGATCAGAGACTTGGAGGTGCTAGCCTGCAAGCAACTTCGACAGCTGATTTGTTCCTACTTCTTTAAGTACTTTGGACACTCCAAAGCAAGAGAGGATCAAGAAGAAAAATAGAGGAGGAGGAGAAGAGGCTCTAAAAATAAAAACCAGCAAGGGATAGATCATAGGACGTCCAAGAGAGAGGACCCATTTTTATAGACTAGGAATTAGGGCTTTTTAAGGAAGGGTGCCAAGAATCCATGCCAAAACCTCCTTTTGGCATTCCAAAAAATTTCAAAAAAATTATTAATATGTGGAGAAGAATTCAAGAGTCTCACACATTAAAAAATTCTTCAAGAAAAATAAGAAAAAAATTAATATGACACCAATAATATTCTATATATGAAAAAATCTCTTTCCTAGTTTACCTCTTATCTCTAATTCAGATCGCATTCGTATTAGGCAAAAGATAATATTATGACTCATTAGTAATTGCTGCCCATTCTTATTGGACTCTCTATCATGATGCCAAAAATCATAATCCAAATCCAATTAGGCATGAAGAAATTCGTATGGATCCAGGTGTGGTGCAAAAGATAAAGATAGAGTCCTAGTTTGACTTGGACTCTTCATTTCTAATTCAATTCTAATCTAAATCAAATTTGGATTGAACTCACTAATAGAAATGAATCTAATCTAATTAAAAATTTAAATATATCATCAAATTTTTAATCCAATTAAAAATTAGCTGAGTCAAAATTCTGATCAATTAGGATCAAATTTCTCTTGTAATCGAGCTAGATCATATCTGTTGGGTATAAAATACCCCCCAGCCGAAGTTCGTGACAGGAATGACCCTCCGGGGATTCTACCGACTTCCGACCTTCGGTGACATCTCTCCGAACCTCTCTGGCGGTCGAGCCTCCACAACACTCCCAAGTTTTGCCGACGGATAAGACCCCACCAGCGTCGACCGGATTCTCCGCGACGGACGGACTCCACCCAAGTTTCCATGATGATCGACCACCTTCTAGACTTCATCCGGACTCCTACAGGAACCGGACTTCATCCCCGACTCTGGCTGCAGGAGGACTTCGTCCAGACTCCTACAGGAGCCGGCCTTTGCCCCCGACTTCAATTGCAGGTAGACTTCGTCCGGACTCCTACGGGAGCCGGACTTCATTCCCGACTCCGGCTGCAGGAGGACTTCGTCCGGATTCCTATGGGAGCCAGACTTCGCCCCCGACTTCAATTGCAGGTAGACTTCGCCCGGACTCCTACGAGAGCCAGACCTCGTCCCCGACTCCGGCTGCAGGAAGACTTCGTCCAGACTCCTACGGGAGCCGGACTTTATTCCCGACTCCGGCTGCAGGAGGACTTCGTCCGGACTCCTACGGGAGTCGAACTTCGCCCCCGACTTCAATTGCAGGTATACTTCGCCCGGACTCCTACAGGAACCGGACCTCATCCCCGACTCCGACTGCAGGAAGACTTCGTCCGGACTCCTATGGGAGCCGGACTTCATCCCCAACTCTGGCTACAGGGGGACTTCATCCGGACTCCTACGAAAGCCAGACTTCATCCCCGACTTCAATTGCAGGTAGACTTCGTCCGGACTCCTACGGGAGCCAGCCTTCGCCTCCGACTTCAATTGCAAGTAGACTTCGTCCGTACTCCTACGGGAGCCAGACTTTATCTCCGACTTCGACTGCAGGAAGACTTCGTCTGGACTCCTACGGGAGCCAGACTCCGAGCTCCTACTGCAAGCGACCCACTCCGAGTTTCCATTGCAAATGATCTACTTCAAATTTCTACCACGAGCGGTCCGTGCCGGATTCCCACCGTAAGCCTTCACCCAAGCTTCCATTATGGATGAATTCCTTTCGGATTTCTGTTGCAGACAGGCCTTGGCCGAGACTTCTCGACAAATGATCCCCATCAGGACTTCTACGGAGATCGGACTCCAACCAAACTTCGACTGACAGACCTGGACCCCCTGGCAGCCCACAGTAACTGCCACGACTCTGTTCCACTTTCTGCGATGGATTTTGCGTGGCTCCATCACTCCCTGGTAGACCACAATAATGGCCATGACTCTATTCCACTTTCGGCAACAGATTCTGCGTGGCTCCATCACTCCCTGGCAGGCCGCAGTGACGGCCACGACTCTGCTCCACTTCCTGCGACGGATTCTGTGCGTCTCCATCACTCCCTGGCAGACCACAATAATGGCCACGATTTTGCTCCACTTCCTGCGATGGATACCGCACGGTTCCTCCACCTTCTGGCAAGTCGCGACAATGGACGTCGCTCCACTCCCCGCAACAGACTCCACGTGGCATGTCCCGGTGATGGCCACGATTTCACTCCACTACTCTTCGCAACAAACTCCTCCTGACCCTGAGTAGCCCACTGCCAGACAGTTATGAACATCGCAATCAGTCTGTTGCCCCCTCCGCCTATAAAAGGGGGACCCCAGATACGTTATTCTCTAAGCTCTCATTTCCTATCTCAAAACTCTGCTAAATTTTCCATTCGAGCACTCTATTCTTGTTGAGGCAGAGAACTTACTTGAGTGTCGGAGGGTCTTGCCGGAGCAACCCCAACTCCGGTTTAGACTTCTTTTGCAGGTCCCGACGGCGACCATGACTCCCTCGACTCCAGCTTCTCCGACGCAGGTGGATTTTTGCCCCAACAGGATTGGCGCTAGAGGGAGGGTCTGTGTCTTCGCAGTACCCTTGTTCTTAAAGGAGTGCTCAACGGGACCACCTCCGATCATCTTTTCCGACGTTCTCTCCTCCTTCCCCCGCTAGATCTTCACTTGATGCCTCCCCGTAGAGCATCCACACAGCGATCCACGGCCTCCGCGGCCAGATCTCAGGCTCCAGCCTCACCCCCAGTTTCCCAGCCTCCTCCTCCTCCGGTAGCGGCGGTTGGCGTGGAACAATTTGACCTACTGGTGCAGTAGGTCAGAGGCCTCACTGAAGCTGTGCAGGCCATACAACAGCAGCAGCAGCTGCAGGCATCAGTGCGACTGGAGAGAGCATCACCAGAACTCCAAAATCCGGTGGTAGGATGGGCCACCTGGGCCAGCCACCCCGTCTTTCCCGGAAAGATGAATCCGAGGGTGGAGAGCCCTCAATCAGATCACGATTCCACCCCTGGAAGATCTCTACCTCCATTCTGCCATAAAACCCTTGAGACCCATAGTCGAGAGGATTTTCTGAACCAGAGGCTCCAGGAGATGAACCGGCGGATCGAAGAACTCCACCACGCTCCCCCCGCTTATGGTGAGGACATTTGTACTGACCCTCCCTTTTCTCAAATGATCATGCAGGAGCTGATCCTGCCAAACTTCAAGCTCCCTCAATTTGAAAGCTACGATGGGACTTCAGACTCGGTTGATCACCTGGAGGCCTTCCGGACAATGATGCTGCTTCATGGCATGCCCGACGCCATTCTATGCCGAGCTTGCCCATCCACCTTAAAGGGAGCGATGAGAAACTGGTACTCGATGCTGAAGTCGGGTACCATCTTTTCCTTTGATCAGATGAGCCATCAGTTTGTGGCTCATTTTGTTAGCAGCCGACGTCCCTGAAATGATTCAGAGTCCCTCATCAACATCAAGCAGAGGGAGGGGGAGTCCATTCGGGCCTACATCAATCGTTTCAATGTCGCTGCATTGGAGGTTCGAAACTTGGACCAATCGGTAGCGATGGTCGTTCTGAAAGGCGGCCTTCAGAAGAATATTCTTTTGTTCTCCCTGAAAAAGAAGTACCCCAGGAATTTTGCTGATCTATTGGCTCAGGCCGAAGGGTATGCCCGAGCAGAAGAAACCTTCAAAATGAGGGATGAGGAGACCGCGAGAGAACGACAGGCGGGAGACTCGAGTAAGCCCGCAGTCGAAAAAGGGCCGAGAGAAGCTCGGCCACGTTCTCGAACTCCTCCCAGGCACAAGTGCATCCAGTCTCGTCCCCGAGCACGCAGGCAGGAAAGCCCGGAGCACCGGACTCGGCGGGGCTCTCCCCCAGGAAGATTCTGCAGCTATGCTCCCCTTAACGCATCGAAAATCCAGGTGCTGATGGAGGTCAGAGAGCAGCTCCCAAGGCCAGAGAGGATGCGCACGCACCCCGAGAAGTGCAATCCTAACAAGTTCTGCCTCTACCATCGTGACCACGGCCACGGCATGGAGGAATGCATCCAGCTCCGAGACGAGATCGAGGAGCTCATCCGACGAGGTCGACTCGATAGGTTCATTCAGCACCGGCCTGAGGGTAGAGAAGATCGGCCAAGGGCCCTACCGCAGTCTGAGCCGCCAAGGTGGGAAGAGCAGCCCAGAGATCGGCCTCCAATTGGGATCATCAACTCCATCTCTGGAGGACCTTTACAGGAAGCAAACCTTCCGCGGCCCTGGGATTTGAAAACTTGTAAATGTATAATGAACGACCCTACTTTAAATCAAGATTCCTTTCAGATCTGCACATCTTTTCCTTTTTGGCATGGACTTGTAACGACAGGGGACGACCCTGTCGGACAACAAAAATAAACCCCAATGTGGGCAATCTTAAAGGCCCGATTATTTATAGACCGGATGGGGGGAGAGGCCATACAGCGCCCATATGCGCCCCCACAGCCATGTTAGGGATAGGAGGAGAACCTCGTCCTAACATGAGCAAGGTCGAAGGCCCGATTATTTGTAGATCAGATGGGGGGAGAGGCCATACAGCACCCATATGCGCCCCCACAGCCATGTTAGGGACAGGAGGAGAACCTCGCCCTAACATGAGCAAGGTCGAAGGCCCGGTTATTTGTAGACCGGATGGGGGAAGAGGCCATACAGTGCCCATATGCGCCCCCACAGCCATGTTAGGGACAGGAGAAAAATCTTGCCCTAACATGAGCAAGGTCGAAGGCCCGATTGTTTGTAGACCGGATGGGGGGAGAGGCAATACAGCACCCATATGTGCCCCCACAGTCCTGTTAGGAACAGAAGGAGAACCTCATTTTAACCTGAGCTGAAATCGATCACATCAGAAATAGGGGAAGAACCTCATCGCGACACTGACTAAGGTCCGGCCATTCGAGACCCGGCAAGAAAAAAGAAAACCTTCTCGACGACCCCTCTACGCTACCGTGACCCCCTACCCCAACAAAAAATGGAGGCCAAACTATACTAAAAGCACAAAGGACCTCATCTCTATGAAGAGGGAGGATGAGAAAGTAAGATCTACGGTCACGAATAAAAGGCAAATCGACATGGCGATGACTAGGAACCTCCAAGCGACGTCGACGTCGAACCCATCAAAAACACAAGAAACTCGGTAATGATGACCTAATGCAAAGATGAATAAGGAACCTTCGAACAACATCGACTTCGCACGGGACGAAAATGAAAGAAGTCTGGCACACGACAATCCAACATGACGTACGGGTAAGGTAACAAAGATCTTTTCATTTCATTAGCAAAATGTGCGTTACAGAGCCTGGAAGACCGAAAAAAAAAAAAGAGAACAATAAAAACAACAATGACAACAACAACGGTGACAACAAACAGACAAGTGGCAAAAAGAGATACTTAGAGGGACGAAGGGCAAAAAGAGCTCTAAGGGGGCCCGACTTCCTCCGACTTCGAACTTTCGGCTTCGACCCTCATCAGGGAGTGCCTTAAGCTCTCGACTTCTTCTTCCAATTTCTTCTCTCTCATTAGCATTTTCGTATTTCTCCGATGAAGCCACTGGCTTTTGTTCTCCACCTCTCGATGCCTTTTTCTCAGGACCTCAGATTCTGCCTCTGCATCCTTGACTGCCCGCTGCTCATATACCAGCTGGATCTTCAATTGCTGCAGTTCGGTCTTCCCCTCCTCAAGGGCGACAGATAGCTCCTCTACGATTCTTTTCAGGGATTGGAGTTCGTCGGAATCCCGAACGGGAGCAAACTGAGCCCTTTCGGCTAGCTGCCTTTGAAGACGGGCAACCTCATCGGTCGCCATCCTGAGCTTCTCCCTGTATTCGTCCACCTGCCTGCACCAGTCAGTCTGGTATGCATCATAGCTCACCTCGGCATCCTGGAGCTGTTGCTAAAGGTCAGAAAACTTCTTCGACCATTCCCGATCGCAGTCGGCCCGAGTCAGAAGCTGGGATGAATCTCCTTCCAACTGGCTAATCCTCTCCTGTGCAGCCGACAGCTCCACCCTGAGAGAACTTATCTTGACAGCTTGAGCCCAAGATCGATCGCTGGTGTGCTTCTTGTGTTCCTCGAGCTCCTTCTCGAAGTTTGCTTTTCTCCGGCTATACTCCATGATCCCCTTCACATGGAGGTTCCGAAAGCGGGTGGCCTCCGCGGTGGCTTCAGAGTGGCTCTCCCTCAACCTGCGAAGCTCGCCATCCATCTCATTCGATCTTTTTGTTAAATGATGAACTTTCTTCTTCAGATGTTGGATAATGGACTTCAGCGGAATCCCCTGTGGCAGGGGAAGCGCTTCGACAGGACACTGCCATCGGGAGACAAAAGCGTCAAGGCGCATCTCATTGCATAAAATAAAATAAAAAAAAAGGAGAGTAGAGTGGAGAAGCCCTCCAAAAGGAGAAACCCAATTTTATTGATTGAATGCTTCTTAAAGACAAGAGGGAATAGAAAAATTACAATAAAAGAAAAATATAAAGTCAGAGGTCTCAGACCTCTGAGGTAGGAGTCGGGGAGCTCGGTGTCCCCAGAAGGGGGGCTGCGGTGGCAGTAGCTGTGGGAGAGAGACCAGCTTTGTCTTCAGATGCCTCGCCCAAGAAGCTGAGATCGAGCTCCAAAAATTTCTTGACCACCTTCTCCTGGCAGAGCTCGAATCTTTTGATGAATGCTTCTTGGCCGAACTTGACGTTCAGGTCCCTCATCTCTGCAGAGACCTTGAACTCCTCCACCGCTAGAACCCTGATCTCTGAGACCAGGACCGGGATCTGCTCCATCAAATTTGTGACCTCGGCCTCTGCCTTCCTCACCATCTCCTCCGAGGTCTGCTTCTCTTTCTCCAGGGCCTGCTTTTCTTTCTCCAGGGCCTCTTGGAGGGTGACTACCTCAGCTGCCTTTTTTTTTAGGTGAGCGACTTCAGCCTGGTGACTCTCCTCCGCCTGGATGGCGTCCCTCTTCGCCCAGTTCGTCACCTCGATATTGGCAAGGAGCTGGTGCCCGATCTGCAAGGGCAGCTAGGAGGTCAGAATGAAGGTTAAGAAGCTAATTAAACGAAGGAGCGAGGAGAAGGGGGAAGGTGAATCTGTTTACCTCAAGAAAGGACCCTAGGGAGTCCCAAACTCGCTGTTCGGGATCGACGCGATCAATCCTCTGGACGACCTTAGGCAGGATGTAGCCGTCAATCAGCTGCTTTATCAGGTCCCTGTCATTAAAGGGATTCTCCTCTTGCTCTCCTTCAGAATCAAGGGACTCTTCGATGGCGACTTGGAGGCTACTCACCCTGCAGGCCACCGACTTCCTTCTCCTCCCCCTCTCAACCCCTAGCACCTCCTCGAAGCGAACCCCCGAAGCGGGAACCTCAGCGGGGGTACTCCTTGAAGATGCTCGGGGAGTCGGAGGTTCGGCGTCCGAAGGAACGTCGACTGCGGGGGCTGCCTGGGCAGGCATGGTCGAGCTCGTCTCCTCCGTTCTGGCTTTCTTTGCCGATTCGGAGGTTGCGATGCCTTTTCTTTTGTGGTCCTTGAGACCCCTGGCGAGCATCCGTGCTGCTTCGGTGTCCATTCTTAAAAAAAAAAAAAGGAAGAGATCAGTGATGGGGTGAAAGAGGAAGAAGTGGCACACAAAAAAAAAAGGAGAGAAAGAGAGAAGAAGAGCAGGAGAAAAGAAGAGGAAAGGAAAGATGGGATACTCGCAGGATCCAGGGGACTCAAGCCGATGTTGAACAAAAACTGCTCCTTCAGAAGGTCAGGAAGGGAAGGAGCCGAATAACCAAGAAGCCTCCGGGCGGCCTGAAGGTCATCTTCCCCCAGGCTAGGAGCCCGACGGACAGAGTCCCTTAGGAAACCCCAAGGGGGCAATCCCAGCCTCAAGGTCGGGCAATGGACAAAGAGGTACTTCCCCTTCTAGTTATGGATTGAAGAGGGAGCACCTTTCAGCAACCCCTTTTTGCCAAACTGGAGGGAGAAATACCACCAGTCCTTTGCCGAGGGGTGACGCTTGAAGGTGTAAAAATATCTAAACAAAGAAAGAGATGGCTGAACTTCGACTATGTGGCAAAGGGAGAGGAACCCTATCAAAAACCTAAAGGAATTCGGTGCAACCGAAGCTAAGGAAATATCTAAAAAATGAAAAAGGATGACGATGAAGGGTGGAAGCGGAAGTCGGAGTCCGACACGGAAGGCCTCTTGATATAGGCAGAAATGGCCAGGTGGGGGGGTGCTAGCCCGGTCGGAGGGACCAGGAAGCTCCAGATCATACTCCAGAGGAACTCCATACTGAACCCTTATTAGTAGAAGTTCATCCAGAGTCAGAGAACAAGGAATGGCACCCGACGTAAAAACCGAGTGAGGCCCAGCCCTAGATGTGGGTTCGTCTACAGTGTGGGGGTTCTGGGGGGCTGAGGCGGATGAACTCCCGGAACCACTAGAGGCGGAGGTGCCAGAAGATATTTCAAACAAAGACCCTAAAAATCTTGGAGAAATCAGGCGGGACAAGAGGCGAAAGGTTTGCGGAGGATCAAACCAGAGGAATGCGGTAAAAGAAAAATGGAGGAGAAAGGGCACCTAGATGGCAAGAGGAGAAACGAAAGTTTCGAGACTAACCTAGATCGCTCCGAAGGATGCAGAGAGGCGAGGACAGGGATGACCCGAAGAACGCTTAGGGCCAAGGTGGATGCCAAAGAGGGTCAGGGCTTTCGGAGAGAAGGCAGACACCGACAGAGCTCTCAGGCAGAATGAGACTCGTGAAGGCGGAAAGGCGGGTTTAAATAGATCCTGGGATCTGGCTGCAGGAGGACTTCGTCCGGACTTCTATGGGAGCCGGCCTTCACCCCCGACTTCAATTGCAGGTAGACTTCGTCCGGACTCCTACAGGAGCCGGACTTCATTCCCGACTCCGACTGCAGGAGGACTTCGTCCGGACTCCTACGGGAGTCAGACTTCGCCCCCGACTTCAATTGCAGGTAGACTTCGCCCGGACTCCTATGGGAGCTGGACCTCATCCCCGACTCCGGCTGCAGAAAGACTTCGTCCGAACTCCTACGGGAGCCGGACTTCATTCCCGACTCCGGCTGCAGGAGGACTTCGTCCGGACTCCTACGGGAGCCGGACTTCGCCCCGGACTTCAATTGCAGGTAGACTTCGCCCGGACTCCTACAGGAGCCGGACCTCATCCCCGACTCTGGCTGCAAAAAGACTTTGTCCGGACTCCTACGGGAGCCAGACTTCATCCCAACTCCGACTGCAGGGGGACTTCGTCCGGACTCCTACGGGAGCCGGAGTTTGTCCCCGACTTCAATTGCAGGTAGACTTCGTCCGGACTCCAACAGGAGCCGACCTTTACCCCCGACTTCAATTGCAGGTAGACTTCGTCCGGACTACTACGGGAGCCGGACTTCATCCTCGACTTCGAATACAGGAAGACTTCGTCCGGACTCCTACGGGAGCCGAACTCCGAGCTCCTACTGCAAGCGACCCACTCTGAGTTTCCATTGCAAACGATCTACTTCAAATTTTTACCACGAGCGGTCCGTGCTGGATTCCCACCGTAAGCCTTCACCCAAGCTTCCATTATGGATGAATTCCTTTCGGATTTCTGTTGCAGACAGGCCTTGACCGAGACTTCTCGATAAATGATCCCCATCCAGGCTTCTACGGAGATCGGACTCCAACCAAACTTCGGCCGACAGACCTGGACCCCCTGGCAGGCCACAGTAATGGCCATGACTCTGCTCCACTTCCTGCGATGGATTCCGTGCGGCTCCATCACTCCCTGGCAGACCACAATAACGGCCACGACTCTGCTCCACTTTCTGCAACAGATTCCGCATGGCTCCATCACTCCCTGGCAGGCCGCAGTGACGGCCATGACTCTTCTCCACTTCCTGCGATCGATTCTGTGCGGCTCCATCACTCCCTGACAGACCACAATAATGGCCATGATTCTGCTCCACTTTCTACGACGGATACCCCGTGGTTCCTCCACTCTCTGGCAAGTCGCGACAATGGACGCCGCTCCACTCCCCACAACAGACTCCACGTGGCATGTCCCGGTGATGGCCACGATTCCACTCCACTACTTTTCGCAACAAACTCCTCCTGACCCTGAGCAACCCACTGCCAGACAGTTACGAACATCGCTATCAGTCTGTTGCTCCCTCTGCCTATAAAAAGGGGACCCCAGATACGTTATTCCCTAAGCTCTCATTTCCTATCTCAAAACTCTGCTAAATTTTCCATTCGAGCACTCCATTCTTGTTGAGGCAGAGAACTGACTTGAGCGTCGGAGGGTCTTGCCGGAGCAACCCCAACTTCGATTTAGACTTCTTTTGTAGGTCCCGACGGTGACCGCGACTCTCTCGACTCCAGCTTCTCCGATGCAGACGGATTTTTGCCCCAACAATATCAAACCCAATCAGAGTCGAACTGAATCTAATTCAATTAGACTTAATCTAAAGCTCTTTGCTCAATTAAATTGAGTCAATTAGTAATCTAATTATTAATTAATTTTTCAAAAATAGTGGAGTCCCAGTCCCAGTGGGACTCTCCCCCAGAGTCCTAATCGGAGTAAGACTCTTCACCAGAGTCACAATCCAATTGGACTCTTTAGCTATTTGATCTGATCAAATCTTCTAATGCATGTAACCCCATAGGTTTGAATCTAAGCTGGTAGCATAGGAACAACTTTCTATACCAATCGATGTAACCATCTAGCAATGATGACCCGACGATCGGATAGGTCGAAGTATTGCAAAGTAACCTTCTAGAATCTACGGACATATGGTTACCGTATAATTCATCCCTTTGACTCAAATGCTCAAGACGAGCTTGGATTTAATTGTCAACCCTAATTTAGTCGATCATATTGTATTTCAACCTTTCAAATCTATCTCATGAATTATTCTGATCAAGATTTTACTAAATCGAAATACACTGATGCATATCTCCTACTAATTTAGAGGGATCAATTCCATCTTGACTCACACACCGACTTGATAAGTACTTGACTACACCCAATAGTCTTCCATCACTGAGTTAAAAACTCAGATGGTCCAGTACTAAAGTACAGTGAGTTGCTTACAAGTCACCATGGTGGTCTCAGATTGGAGGGATACTTATACCCATACCCTTCACGAGCTACTCTTGACAGTAGAGTGCTCGGTATATGGCACGTTCGATGTGAATGTACTCCTATATTCTATTTGCATGTCATAACAGTATCTCCATACTCTTTGATTAAGAGGACAACCAACTCATATGGCACACAACGATTTACACTTGATATCACCATCATCCTAGTAATAGCGTATCATTTGATCGCGAACATTCTTAAGGACTTAACGATAAATCCATTTTTGTTGATTAATCATAGTCCTAAGGACTTCATTACAATACAGGAGTTCAAAGATGGATAATTTGTAATGAAAATATCAAATAAATTTTATTAATAAAAATCTATATACAATTTACAAGATGAGCACAATCGTCTAACGATTGGATTTGAGACATATTTCCCAACAAAGATGGGGTCTTTGACAAAAATTGAATATGGATCATCCTTCCATCCATGTAGCTTGTTGGATAGCCCGATGTGAGATCTTAATTTAACACTCGAGTGGTATGTAAATAGAGAACTCAAGTCATGCACTAGAGCAATGTATGTCTAGACTAATATTCATATGATGTTGAGAATTGACATATGCTCAATGAGAAGAGAAGCTCTGCCATAGCATGCATTTCATACTACATATGTTAGTTTACTAGATTTGGAATGTGAGTTGAATAGATCCCTACTTTACATTGTATGAGTCCTAAGGATCTTTTAAATAATCCTCTATGATGCCCTTTGACTTTTGACTATGCCGTAAAGTGAATGATTTTTTTTCTTTTTGGGTAAAAGTGAATGATTGATATTTGTGACTTTAGTATGTTGTCGAAGGCTATGAATGATCTAGTGTCCATTATGAGGAAAGCAATGGTTTAGAACTAAGTGACATAAGGGCAAAAGGAAGAACTTTTTCAGTATGGCATTATTTTATTTTTGCTTATTATGGCCACAGTTAAGTTGGGTCTATGTGATCGATTGTAGCTATGAGCACAAGGTAGTGTTGAAGAATTAGAGCATAGCACTAAGTTATTACTCAAGAGGGATTAGAGATGCCAAATTGATGTGATCAAAAGGATCTAGGGCATATGAAATGATTATATCTGATTTGCTCATCATCAACATATCTCTATGCAGACCTCGATGAGGTCTTATGTAAAGCTCTCAATCAAGTGTTTCTGGCAGTCCATAGCATGTTAGTGGTATAAATTATTTGGTGGTTAGTTTAGATGTGGAGGAAAGAAAAAGAGAATAAAGTTGGTCATCTAGCCATTATGTATGAGCAGAAAATGTTAAACTTGAGTCAGTCGGGTATCCATAATAGGCTGACTTGACCTGACTCAATTTAAGTCCAAAGGAGGATAAGGAGTGGTTTTGACCAGTTGAGAAATCACCCAAAACCACCCCAACATTAGTAAACTTCCTCTCCCCTCATTTGTATGTGGCAGCCGCCTCTCCCTCTTCTGGTGTGCGCGTGTGATCTATCAAAAGCTCTAACGTGAGGAAAGAGAATGGGAGCACTAAGAACCATTCTTCTCCTCAATCTACCCACAAAATTGGTATTTGTGCTAGGAAAAGATGGTTGTTCCCTAGTAGATCAACTCCACTGCAAGAAAAATAACGCGATATTTGGTCTTATTTTCACCAAGAGAAATGCTACAAGAGGTGGTTCTAAACTTGGCCCATATTTAATTTACATCTCATAGTATATATACGTATATCTTGGGTAGACATTCCAATAAAAGAGGCATCTCACCGGCTCTACTGGGCCACAATTACAAATTAAACCCCATCTTATTCTGAACGCTGAATATTTACTGTATGCAACATCTTATTTTAAGAAAACTTCATTATAATATAATGACCCACGATCTCTTTCGAGTAACAGAGCCCAATAAGTTTGCTTTTTTAAAATCGTCAAACCATTTCTCTAATGATAATAATCAAATATCTATGCAAGTTATCATATCCCATGGCTCAAGATAACGGAATTTGTTGGGTATAAAATACCCACAGCCGGAACCCACGGCAGAACCGCCATCGGCAAGTGCAGCTCCGCCCGGACTCCTACGGGAGCCGGGCTCCACCGCCATCAGCAAGTGCAGCTCCGCCCGGACTCCTACGGGAGCCGGGCTCCACCTCCATCAGCAAGTGCAGCTCCGCCCGGGCTCCTACGGGAGCCGGGCTCCACCGCCATCAGCAAGTGCAGCTCCGCCCGGACTCCTACGAGAGCCGGGCTCCACCGCCATCAGCAAGTGCAGCTCCGCCCGGGCTCCTACGGGAGCCGGGCTCCACCGCCATCAGCAAGTGCAGCTCCGCCCGGGCTCCTACAGGAGCCGGGCTCCACCGCCATCAGCAAGTGCAGCTCCGCCCGGACTCCTACGGGAGCCGGGCTCCACCGCCATCAGCAAGTGCAGCTCCGCCCGGGCTACTACGGGAGCCGGGCTCCACCGCCATCAGCAAGTGCAGCTCCGCCCGGGCTCCTACGGGAGCCCGCTCCACCGCCATCAGCAAGTGCAGCTCCGCCCGGACTCCTACGGGAGCCGGGCTCCACCGCCATCAGCAAGTGCAGCTCCGCCCGGGCTCATACGGGAGCCGGGCTCCACCGCCATCAGCAAGTGCAGCTCCGCCCGGACTCCTACGGGAGCCGGGCTCCACCGACGACATCAGCGCAGCTCCCTCCGGACTCCTACGGGAGTCGGACTTCGCCGCCAACATCAGAACAGCTCCGCCCGGACTCCCACGGGAGCCGGGCTCCGCTCTCAGTATCAACTGCTGGTAAGCTCAATCCGGACTCCTATCAGAGCCGGACTTCACCCTTAACTTTGTTTGCAGCGCAGCTCCGCCTGGACTCCTACGGGAGCCGGGCTCCACCGACGACATCAGCGCAGCTCTCCCCGGACTCCTACGGGAGCCGGACTTCGTCGCCAACATCAGTACAGCTCCGCCCGGACTCCCACGGGAGCCGGGCTCCGCTCTCAGTATCAACTGCTGGTATGCTTAATCCGGACTCCTATCGGAGCCGGGTTTCGCCCTTAACTTTGTTTGCAGTGCAGCTCCGCCCGGACTCTTACGAAAGTCGGGCTCCACCGCCGACAGCAGCTGCAGCTCCGCCCGGACTCCTACGGGAGCCGGACTCCACCATCGACATCAGAGCAGCTCCGCCCGGACTCCTACGGGAGCCGGGCTCGGCCCACGACCCCTACCGCCAGGAGGACCTCACCCGCACCTCAACAGAAACTGAGCTCCGGCCGTTACCGAGCTTCAATCGACAGATCCACGACCCCTGACGGGCCCTCAAAGCGGCCACGACCCTGCTCCACCTCCTGTAGCGGACTCCGCGCAGTATCATCATTCCCTGACAAGCCGCAGCAGCCATAGCCGCCCTGCTCCACTTCCTGTGGCGTACTCCGCACAGCTCCACTATCCCCTGGCAAGCCACAGTGACGGCCACAAACCTGCTCCACCTCCTATGACGGATACCATGTGATTCTCCTGATGACGGACGCTGCTCCACCCCTCATAACAGATTCCACGTGGCAAGTCGAGGTGATGCCCACGTGTCTGCTCCATTATCTTTCGCAATCATTTCCCCTGACCGTGGGCGGCCCACTACCAGGTGGTTACAAACGTCGCCATCAGTCCGTTGCCTCCCCCGCCTATAAAAGGGGGGACTCAGATACGTTATTCCTTAAGCCCTTTCGCCTTATCTCAAAACTCCGCTAAACTCTCCGTTCGAGCACTCCATTCTTGTTGAGGCAGAGAACTGACTTGAGCATCGGAGGGTCTTGCCGGAGCAACCCCACCTCCGGTTTAGACTTCCCTTGCAGGTCCCGGCGGCGACCGCGGCTTCCTCAACTCCAGCTTCTCCGGCGCAGGCGGATTTCTGCACCAACAGGATTGGCGCTAGAGGAAGGGCCTGTGTCTTCGCAGCACCCTTGTTCTTGAAGGAGCGCTCGACAGAGCCGTCTCCGGCCATCTCTCCGTCATCTACTCCTAATCCTCCCCCGCGAGATCGACACCCGATGCCTCCGCGCAGGGCGTCCACCCGGCGGTCCACGGCCTCTGCGGCCAGGTCTCAGGCTCCGACCTCCCCTCCCGTCTCTCAGCCAGCTCCTCCTCCCCCTCCGACGACGGCGGTCGGCGCGGAGCAGTTTGACTTGCTGGCGCAGCAGGTCAAGGGCCTCGTCGAGGCCGTACAGGCAATGCAGCAGCAGCCGCCGCAGGCGTCAGCGCATCCGGAAGGGGCATCTCCGGAATGCCAGAACCCGGCGGTGGGGTGGGCCACCTGGGCCAGCCGCCCCATCCTTCCCGGGAAGGCGAATCCAAGGGTGGAGAGCCCTCAATCGGACCACGACTCCACCCCTGGGAGATCCCTGCCCCCGTTCTGCCAAAGGACCCTCGAGACTCGGAGTCGAGAGGACTTCCTGGACCGGAGGCTCCAAGAGATGAACCGACAGATCGAAGAACTCTGCCATGCGCCTCCCGCTTACGGTGAGGATATCTGCACTGACCCTCCCTTCTCCCAAATGATTATGCAGGAACCGATCCCGCCGAATTTCAAGCTCCCCCAGTTTGAAAGCTACGACGGGACGTCGGATCCGGTGGACCATCTGGAGGCCTTCCGAACGATGATGCTGCTTCATGGTGCTCCCGACGCCATCTTGTGCCGGGCTTTCCCGTCTACTTTGAAGGGAGCGGCAAGGAACTGGTACTCGGCCCTGAAGCCGGGCACAATATTCTCCTTCGACCAAATGAGCCACCAATTCGTGGCCCATTTTGTCAGCAGCCGACGTCCCCGAAAAGGTTCGGAGTCCCTCATCAACATCAAGCAGAGGGAAGGGGAGTCCATACGGGCCTACATCAACCGCTTCAACATCGCGGCGTTGGAGGTCCGGAACCTGGACCAGTCGGTTGCCATGGCCGCCCTGAAAGGTGGCCTTCAGAAGAATGATCTCTTGTACTCCCTGGAGAAAAAGTACCCCAAGGATTTTGCTGATCTACTGGCTTGGGCTGAAGGATACGCCCGAGCGGAAGAGGCCTTCAAGATGAAGGATGAAGAGACGGCGAGGGAGCGCCAGGCGGGAGATTCTAGTAAGCCCGCAGTTGAGAAGAGGCTAAAGGAAGCCCGGCCTCGCTCTCGGTCCCCTCCTGGACATAAGCGCGCCCATACTCCCCCCCGGGCATGCAGGCAGAGGAGCCCGGACAACAGGTTTCGGCGGGGTTCCCCGTCAGGAAAATTCCGCAGCTACGCCCCCCTCAACGCCTCAAAGGCCCAGGTACTGATGGAGGTCAGGGAGCTGCTCCCAAGGCCGGAGAGGATGCGCACGCACCCCGGGAAGCGCAACCCCAACAAGTTCTGCCTCTACCACCGCGATCACGGCCATGACACCGAAGAGTAAATCCAGCTCCAGGACGAGATCGAGGAGCTCATCCGGCGAGGTCAGCTCGACAGATTCATCCGCCGACGGCCTGAGGGTAGAGGAGATCGGCCAAGAGCCCTCCCACCGCCCGAACTGCAGAAAAGGGAGGAGCAGCCCGGGGACCGGCCTCCTATCGGGACCATCGACTCCGTCGCCGGAGGGCCTCAAGAAGGAGCAGGAATACTGTAAATGTATCGCTTACTATTTCGCTTTGAATCTACCTTTCTTTTTAGCTAACATGCTCCTCCCACCTAGCATGGATGTATTATGACCGGATATGATTTCTCCAAAAGCACGGCCATGTCAGGAACAGGAGGAGAACCTCGTCCTGACATGCGCAAGGTCAAAGGCCCGATTCTTTTAGACCGGATGGAGGGAGAGGCCTTACAACGCCCTAATGTGCCCCCACAGTCCTGTTAGGGACAGGAGGAAAACCTCGCCCTAACTTGAGCAAAGTCAAAGGCCCGGTTCTTTTAGACCGGATGGGGGGAGAGGCCTTACAATGCCCTAATGTGCCACCACAGCCCTGTTAGGGACAGGAGGAAAACCTCGCCCTAACTTGAGCAAAGTCAAAGGCCCGGTTCTTTTAGACCGGATGGGGGGAGAGGCCTTGCAACGCCCTAATGTGCCCCCATGGCCATGTCAGGAACAGGAGGAGGACCTCGTCCTGACATGAGCAAAGTTGAAGGCCCGGTTCTTTTAGACCGGAGGGGGGAGAGGCCTTGCAGCGCCCTAACGCGCCCCCACAAGCCAGGCTGATAACGAGAACCTCGCGCCGGCTCAAGCAAAATGGAAGACCCGGACTCCTACGGGAGCCGGGTTCCGCCGCCAAGGTAAACTTCACCCGGACTCCTACGGGAGCCAGGTTTCACCGCCCAGGTAAACTTCACCCGGACTCCTACGGGAGCCGGGTTTCACCGCCCAGGGAAGCTTCACCCGGACTCCTACGGGAGCCGGGTTCCGCCGCCAAGGGAAGCTTCGCCCGAACTCCTACAGGAGCCGGGTTCCGTCGCCAGGAAAGCTTCGCCCGGGCTCCTACGGGAGCCGGGCTCCGTCGCCAAGAAAGCCGGGCTCCATCCGCTACTTCGCCAGCAAGGGTTAAGAATGGTGGCGAGGCTTGGCCACATGATGAGATCGGATGGAAGGGAAGAGTCCCTTCCCACGACGACCTCTAAGCCAAACAGGCCAAACGACGAGAAAGGGTCAACGAACGACAATATTGGCGCTACGCGCGGACAAGATAACACAAAATGCTTTTTCCTCATTTCTGATATATGTACTACAGGGCCAGGACGGCCAGAGAAAGAGGGACAAAACGACAAGAAAAGAAAAGGAGGCAGCTACAAAAAGGGGGGTGACTACAAAAGAACTCTAACGAGGTCCTGCTCCCCCTAACCTAGGGTGATCACCTCCATCCCTCGACCAGGACTGCCTCGGGCTCTCCACTATTTCCTCTAGTTCTTCCTTCTTTTGCAGCATATCCTGGAGCGCCTGACGAAGTCGCCGGCTCTCAGCCTCCGCTTCCCGATGCCACTTCCGCAAAACTTCGGACTCTGCCTCTGCATCCATGATGGCCTTCCGCTCGAGTCCCAGTTGGATTTTTACTTGTTGAAGTTCGGCTGTCTTCTCCCCAAGGGAGACAGAAATCCCTTCGACAGTGCCTCTCAGGGCTTGGAGCTCTTCGTTATCTTGGGCGTTAGCAAGCCGCGCCCTAGTAACCAACTGCCCCTGGAGACGAATCACCTCGTCCGCCAATCGACGGAATCTCCCCTTGTACTCTTCTACCTGCCGGCGCCAGCTGGCCCGCTGCACGTCGTGGCTCACCTCAACATCTTGAAGCTGCCTCTGGAGGTCGAAAACTTTTTGTGACCATATCTACTCATCCCGCACTGTGAGCCGGGATGAGTTCCCCTCCAGTTGGCCGATCCTCCTCTTTGCAGCTGACAGCTCCACCTTATGGGCGCTGATCCTGGCTTCTTGAGCCCAAGTTCGGTCGTTGGCGCTCTTCGTGCATTTTTCGAGCTCCTTCGCGAAGTTCGCCTTCCTCTGGCTGTAGTCCATGATTGCCTTCACTTGGAGACTCCTGAAGTGGGCGGCCTCAGCGGCAGCCTCAGAATAGCATTTTTTCGCCTAGCGGAGCTCGCCCTCCGATTTTTTCAACTTCTTCGTCAGGTGGAGGACCTCCTTTTTTAGCCGTTGGATAGTTGACTTCAGCGGGACCCCCAGGGGCAAGGGAAGTGCTTCGGTGGGACACTGCCATCGGAGGATGCAAACGTCAGAGACCAACTCGTTACAAGAAGAAAGGCAGAAAAGAAGAAGCAGGGGGAAGGAAAGGCCATCCACAATAAGAAGTTCGACTTTATTGATTAATTTTGAAGACAAGCGGAAAGGAAATATGGCGACAAAAGAAAGATACAAGGTCGGAGGTCTCAGACCTCGGGGGCAGGGGGTGGAGAGCCCGGCGCGGGGGGTGCGACTGCGGCAGTGGCGGACAAAGGGGCGGCCTCGTCGTCAGACTCCTCCAGAAAGCTGAGTTCAAGGTCAGGGTATCTGCTGGCCACCCTCTCTCGGTAGAGCTCGAACCCCTTGGTGAACGCCTCCAGGCCGAACTGGATGTTCAGCTCCCTCATCTCCGCGGAGATCTTGAACTCCTCCACCGCAAGGGTCCTGGCCTCCGAAACCAGAACCGGAGTTTGCTCGGCCAGATGGGCGACCTCGGCCTCCGCCTTCCTTGCCGACTCCTCCAGGCTTCGCCTCTCCTCCTCCCGGACTCGTCTTTCCTCTTCCCGGTCTTGTCTCTCTCTCTCCAGGGCCTCCCGGAGGGCGGCCACCTTGGCCGTCTTCGCTTGAAGACGAGCAACCTCGTCTTGGCAGCGCTCCTCCGCCCGAAGAAGATCCCTTCTCGTGCGGCCCGACGCCTCGACATAGGCGAAGAGCTGGTGCCCGATCTGCAAGGACAGATGGAGAATTACAACAAAGACCGAGCAACTGAGCAAATAAAAATCCGCTTACCTCAAGGAAGGACCCCAAGGTGTCCCAGGCCCGCTGCTCGGGATCAGCACGGTCGATCCTCTCCACGACATCGGGCAGAATACAACCATCGAGCAGCCGACGGATCAGAGCCTTGTCGTTGAAGGGGTTCTTCGATCCCCCCTCAGAGCAGACGGACTCGTCTGCGGCGGCTCGGTGGCTGCTCGGCCTACGGGCCACCGATTTTCTCCTCCTCCCCGCGGCGGGCGCCTCCGTGGGGCGGACCTCCGGAATGGGGACCTCGGTCGGTGGGCTCCTTGGGGGAGCCCGGGGGGCCGCTGGCTTGGCATCCGAAGGAATGTCGATTGCCGGAGTAGCCTGGACGGGCACGGCCAAGCTCATCTCCTCCACCCTGGCCCTCTTCGCCGAGCCAGAAGTCACCGCGCCCTTCCTTTTCTGGGCTCTCATGGCCTTGGCGAGCATCCGTGTGGCTTCGGCGTCCATTGCTAAAAAAAAAAAAAAAAAAAAAAAAAAGAGAGGAGAAGAAAAGAAGAAGGAAAAAGCGGCACCAATCAGTCCAAAAAAAAAAAAAAAAAAAAAAAAAAAAAGAAAAGAAGAAGAAGAAGAAGAAAAGAAGAAGAAAGAAAAAAGAAGAAAAAGGAGAGAGAAAGAAAGAGAGGGAAGAAGAAGACAAGAAAAGGAAAGACGTGTACTTGCTGGATCCTGAGGGTTCAGGCCGATGTTGAAGAGAAGCTGCTCCCTCAGTAGGTTTGGAAGGGAAGGAGCGGGGTAACTCAGGAGCTTCTGGGCGGCCTGAAGGTCGTCCTCTCCCAGGCTGGGAGCCCGGCGGACGGAATCCCTCAGAGACCCCCAAGGGGGCAGGCCCAGTTCCAGGGTCGGACAGTAAATGAAGAGAAATTTTCCCTTCCAGTTGTGAATCGAAGAAGGGGTGCCCTTCAGCAACCCCTTCTTACCGAACTGGAGGGAGAAGTACCATCAGTCCTTCGCTGAAGGATGGCGCTTGAAGGTGTAGAAATGTCTGAACAGGGAGAGGGAAGGCTAGACCTCGGCTATATGACAGAGGGAGAGAAACCCTATCAAAAACCTAAAGGAATTCGGGGCGACAGAGGCGAGAGAAATGTCTAAGAAACGAAAGAAGGCGGCAACAAAAGCAGGAAGCGGAAGTCGGAGTCCGGCACGGAATGCCTCCTGGTACAAACAAAAGCGACCAGGAGGGGGAGCGCTGGCCCGGTCAGAGGGGCCAGGAAGCTCCAGGTCGTACTCTGAAGGGATCCCGTACCGAGCCCTTATCAGAAGAAGTTCGTCCGGAGTCGACGAACAAGGAATGGCGCCCGGTGCAAAAATCGGGCGAGACCCTGCCCCGAACGCGGGTTCGTCCGCAGAGACAGGGGCTTGGGGGTTGGAAGCAGAAGAACTCCCAGAACTTACGGGGGCAGAAGAATCGGAAGACATTTTTCTTTGGGGGAGAACCAAAAGGACCCTAGAAAAGCAAGCCGAGAAGGGAGGGAGACGCCGGAGGTCAACTCAGGAGAAGACACAAAAGAAATGGAAGGAGGAGAGGACCCTAGGCGGTAAGAAGAGGAAGGTGGGCACTAACCTATCTTGCTCTGGGGGCCTGGGGAGCGAGAAACGGAAGGCGCCTACGGCTCGAGAGGGCGTTCGCTAGGGCAGACTCTCAGGGGGATGACAGACGCCAGCAAGAAATCAGGAGCGGAGTGGGGCACCTGAAGGGGGGAGGACGGGTTTAAATAGACCCTGGGATCCGACGCCATAATGATCTCGAATCCCCCCGGGCCAGTCCGCATCCGACACGTGTCCCACTCCCCGTGGCAGACGGCTGAAGGCGGCTGGCGGTTGGCAGGGTCATAATTGCACCGTACCTAGGCCAGCGTACCTACGGGGTATTCGAAGCGTCCCCTCGTACCGCCCCAACTCGAAAAGACTCCGGCACGCGCTCATTTAATACCAAAATATCTGGGAGCGGCGGGGCGCGGGATTCGAAGGGACGGTTCCGACTGTACTTCTGTGTACTTCCTTCATTTGAAATTCAAAACTCGGATGTAGGGGGACTGGTGTTGGGTATAAAATACCCACAGCCGGAACCCACGGCGGAACCGCCATCGGCAAGTGCAGCTCCGCCCGGACTCCTACGGGAGCCGGGCTCCACCGCCATAAGCAAGTGCAGCTCCGCCCGGACTCCTACGGGAGCCGGGCACCACCGCCATCAGCAAGTGCAGCTCCGCCCGGGCTCCTACGGGAGCCGGGCTCCACCGCCATCAGCAAGTGCAGCTCCGCCCGGACTCCTACGTGAGCCGGGCTCCACCGCCATCAGCAAGTGCAGCTCCGCCCGGGCTCCTACGGGAGCCGGGCTCCACCGCCATCAGCAAGTGCAGCTCCGCCCGGGCTCCTACGGGAGCCGGGCTCCACCGCCATCAGCAAGTGCAGCTCCGCCCGGGCTCCTACGGGAGCCGGGCTCCACCGCCATCAGCAAGTGCAGCTCCGCCCGGGCTCCTACGGGAGCCGGGCTCCACCGCCATCAGCAAGTGCAGCTCCGCCCGGGCTCCTACGGGAGCCGGGCTCCACCGCCATCAGCAAGTGCAGCTCCGCCCGGACTCCTACGGGAGCCGGGCTCCACCGCCATCAGCAAGTGCAGCTCCGCCCGGACTCCTACGGGAGCCGGGCTCCACCGCCATCAGCAAGTGCAGCTCCGCCCGGGCTCCTACGGGAGCCGGGCTCCACCGCCATCAGCAAGTGCAGCTCCGCCCGGACTCCTACGGGAGCCGGGCTCCACCGACGACATCAGCGCAGCTCCCTCCCGACTCCTACGGGAGCCGGACTTCGCCGCCAACATCAGAACAGCTCCGCCCGGACTCTCACGGGAGCCAGGCTTTGCTCTCAGTATCAACTGCTGGTAAGCTAAATCCGGACTCCTATCAGAGCCGGACTTCACCCTTAACTTTGTTTGCAGCGCAGCTCCGCCTGGACTCCTACGGGAGCCGGGCTCCACCGACGACATCAGCGCAGCTCTCCCCGGACTCTTACGGGAGCCGGACTTCGCCGCCAACATCAGTACAGCTCCGCCCGGACTCCCACGGGAGCCGGGCTCCGCTCTCAGTATCAACTGCTGGTAAGCTTAATCCGGACTCCTATCGGAGCTGGGTTTCGCCCTTAACTTTGTTTGCAGCGCAGCTCCGCCCGAACTCTTACGAAAGCCGGGCTCCACCGCCGACAGCAGCTGCAGCTCCGCCCGGACTCCTACGGGAGCCGAACTCCACCATCGACATCAGAGCAGCTCCGCCCGGACTCCTACGGGAGCCGGGCTCAGCCCACGACCCCTACCGCCAGGAGGACCTCACCCGCACCTCAACAGAAACTGAGCTCCGGCCGTTACCGAGCTTCAATCGACAGATCCACGACCCCTGACGGGCCCTCAAAGCGGCCACGACCCTGCTCCACCTCCTGTGGCGGACTCCGCGCAGTATCATCATTCTCTGACAAGCCGCAGCAGCCATAGCCGCCCTGCTCCACTTCCTGTGGCGGACTCCGCACAGCTCCACTATCCCCTGGCAAGCCACAGTGACGGCCACAAACCTGCTCCACCTCCTGCGACGGATACCATGCGATTCTCCTGACGACGGACGCTGCTCCACCCCTCATAACAGATTCCATGTGGCAAGTCGAGGTGATGCCCACGTGTCTGCTCCATTATCTTTCGCAATCATTTCTCCTGACCGTGGGCGGCCCACTACCAGGCGGTTACAAACATCGTCATCAGTCCGTTGCCTCCCCCGCCTATAAAAGGGGGGGACTTAGATACGTTATTCCTTAAGCCCTTTCGCCTTATCTCAAAACTCTGCTAAACTCTCCGTTTGAGCACTCCATTCTTGTTGAGGCAGAGAACTGACTTGAGCGTCGGAGGGTCTTGCCGGAGCAACCCCACCTCCGGTTTAGACTTCCCTTGCAGGTCCCAGCGGCGACCGCGGCTTCCTCAACTCCAGCTTCTCCGGCGCAGGCGGATTTCTGCACCAACAGAATTAATTGCTACCTTTCTAATGCTCAAGTTAATTGCACGTATGTTTTACAATAATCTTATGAAAATAATATGAGGCAAGTTGTATTGTCCTCAAATACATGAGTGGTGCTAACAATTGCCCATTTAATGCCACTTAGTTCACCGATCTAATTACCAATTCCATGAAGATGAGAATATGTCAATCTAAATAGTACACCTACCAATGATAAAAATAGAAGGAAAAATTCAAAATAAAAAAAAAAAAAGAAAAGTCCAATAATGGCCTAGACTTTTGCTGTCTATTTGTATATCTGAAAATGAATGTTCCCTGTTGGGTATAAAATACCCCCCGGCCGAAGTTCGTAAAAGACCGACCCTTCCAGGACTTTTCTGGCTTCCGACCTTGTGTGACGTCTCTCTGAACCCTCTCGACCGTCCGAACTTCCGGGCTTCTCTGACAATGAGCTTCTCCATCTAACTGCTGGGCCGCTCCAAAAGCTCTCTAGGCCTCACTATCAGCCGACCTTCTACAGTGTTCAACCATTCTCCGAACTCCTTTCGGACTTCGTTAATATCCGAACTTCTTCGACAACGAGATTTCTACAGTAATCAGGTTCCATCCAAGTTTCTACGGTGGTCGACCGCCTTCAGGATTCCAGCCGAGCTCCTACGAGCGATCTTCTCCGAGCTTCTACTATGAGCGATCTTCTCCGAGCTTCTACTACGAGAGATCTTCTCCGAGCTCCTGCTACGAGCGGTCTACTCCAAACCCCTATAGCGGGCGATCTACCCCGGATCTCTACTGTAAGCAAATTTCATTCGGGCCTCTACTGTAAACAAATTTCTTTCGAACTTCTATTACAGGTAGACTTTAGCCGAGCTTCTTCATAGCCAGATCCCAGATGAGCTTCTACCATGGGGCAGGATCCACCGACCAGATTGTTACTCCAAGCTCCCGTGACAACCGATCTTCGACCGAGCTCCAATAATAAGCGGCCTCCTTTCGGCCTCCCACAAGAATCGGACTCCGTTCGAGCTTCCACAGTGGATGGATTTCGGATGAGCTTTCATAACGGACGGGCTCCAGCAGCTGGATTTCTACAATAGCCAATCGCCTTCGGATCCCTCATACTCCTCCTGCAGACGAGCCTCCCCAATGCCATCCGAAGTCCACCACCGGCCGACCTTCCGCCAAGTTCCTCGTGAAATTGGATTTCTTCGATGGATAATCTTCAGACGAGCTTCCATGCCAAGCAAATCCTAGACAGACTTCCCTAGCAATTGGGCTCCTATCGGACTTCGCCAACTGAAAGTCTTCATCCGAGTCTCTACAGCAGATGGTTCTCACCTGTAGCCTCAGCGCCCAAGGCCTCCGACCATAGTAGACTCGTCAGCGACCTCGAAAATATCCGAGCTTCTCCTGGTTCGACGAGATAGAGAGCCATTCTGCTCCATCAGACATCCCAGCTGAGCTTCAGCTGACAGATTCGAACTCTCTGGCAAGCCACGACGAGGGCCGCTATCCTGCTCCACTCTCTGCAATGGATTCCACGTGGCTCCACCACTCTCTGGCAAGCCGCGATGAAGGCCACTACCCTGCTCCACTCTCTGCAACGAATTCCACACGGCTCCACCACTCTCTGGCAAGCCACGACGAAGGCCGCTACCCTGCTCCACTCTATACAATGGATTCTATGCGGCTCCACTACTCTCTGGCAAGTCACGATAATGGCCACCACTCCACTCTCCGTAACCAACTCTACGTGGCCCTGAACGACCCCTGACGCCACTACTCTCCGTAACAAACTTCAGGCGGCTCTGAACAGCCCACTGCCAGGCGGTTACAAACGTCACTGTCAATCGGTTACACTTTCCATCTATAAATAAGGACCCTCAGATACATTTTTCTCTAAGCTCTGATCTCTATCCCAAAACTCTACTAAAATCTTCCCTCGAGCACTCTATTTCTGTTGAAGCAGAGTACTGACTTGAGCGTCGGAGGGTCTTGCCGGAGCACCCCCAACTCTGATTTAGACTTTCCTTGTAGGTCTCGATGGCGGCCGCAGTCATCCCGACTCCAGCTTCTCCGGCTTCGACAGAATTCTGCACCAACAGAATTGGTGCTAGAGGAAGGGTAGGCGAACCTTTGCGGTACCCTTATTCTTGAAGGAGTGCTCAACGGGATTACCTCCAGTCATCTTCTCCAACATCCTCCTCTCCTTCCCCTACTAGATCTTCACCTGATGCCTCCCCGAAAGGCATCCACCAGGCGATCCATGACCTCCGCGGCCAGATCTCAGGCTCCGACCTCGCCTTCAGTTTCTCAGGCTCCTCCTCCTCCCCCGACAGCGACGATCGGCATGGAGCAGTTCGACCTGCTGATTCAGCAGGTCAGAGGCCTCACCGAAGCAGTGCAAGCCATGCAGCAGCAGCAGCAATAGCCGTAGGCATCAGTGTAGTTGGAAAGGGCATCATCGGAGTTCCAAGACCCGATAGTAGGATGGGCCACTTGGGCTAGTCGTCCTGTCTTCCCCGAAAAGGGGAATCCAAGGGTGGAGAGCCCTCAGTCCGATCACGATTCTACTCTCGGAGGATCCCTACCTCCACACTACCAGAAGACCCTCGAGACTCGCAGTTGAGAGGACCTCCTGGATCGAAGGCTTCAGGAGATGAACCGACGGATCGAAGAGCTCCGCCACACTCCCCCTACTTATGGTGAGGACATCTGTACTGACCCTCTCTTCTCTCAAATGATCATGCAGGAATCGATCCCGCCAAACTTCAAGCTCCCTCAATTCGAAAGCTACGACAGGACCTCAGATCTGGTTGACCACCTGGAGGCCTTCTGGACAATGATGCTGCTCCATGGTGCACCAGACGCCATCCTGTACCGAGCTTTCCCATCCACTCTGAAGGGAGCAGCAAGGAATTCGTACTTGGTGTTGAAGTCGGGTACCATCTTCTCCTTTGACCAGATGAGCCACCAGTTTGCGGCTCATTTTGTTAGCAGCCGACATCCCCGGAGAGGCTCGGAGTCCCTCATCAATATCAAACAAAGGGAGGGGGAATCCATCCGGGCTTACGCCAACTATTTCAACGTCGTCACGTTGGAGGTCCGAAACTTGGACCAATCTGTCACGATGGCCGCCTTGAAGGGCGGTCTTTAGAAGAACGATCTTTTATTTTTCCTGGAAAAGAAGTATCCCAGAGACTTTGCTGATTTGTTGGCTCGGGCCGAAGGATATGCCCGAGCAGAAGAAGCCTTCAAGATGAAGGATAAGGAGACCATGAAGGAGCGGCAGGCGGGAGACTCAAGCAAGCCCGTAGTTAAAAAAGGGCTGAGTGAAGCTCAGCCGAATTCTCGAACTCCTCCCGGACACAGGCATGTTCGGACTCCTCCCCGAGCTCGTAAGTAGAGAAGCCCAGACCACAGAGTTTGGTGGAGCTCTCCCCCAGAAGATTCCATATTTACGCTCCTCTAAACACATCGAAAACTCAAGTACTGATGGAGGTTAGGGAGCAGTTGTCGAGGCCGGAAAGGATGCACTCGCACCCCGAAAAGTGCAACCCGAACAAATTCTGCCTCTATCACTGTGACCACAGCTACGACACGAAAGAATGCATTCAGCTTCGAGATGAAATTGAGGAGCTCATCAGGCGAGGTCGGCTCGACAGATTCATTCGACGCCGACCTGAAGATAGGGAAGACCGGCCTAGGGCCCTGCCGCAGCCAGAGCCGCCAAGAAGAGGGGAGCAACCTGAAGATCGACCTCCGATTGGGATTATCAACTTCATCTCAGGAGGACCCCGACGGGGAGCAGACCTTCTACAGCTATAGGATTCGAAAAGTCTACGAATGTATCGCCAACAATTTTGCCTTAAATAAAAATTTCTTCCATGTTCGCATATTTTTTCTTTTGGCATAAGCTTATAACAACAGGAAGTAACTCCCCCATACAAATGAAATTAAGCGTGTTAGGAACAGGAGGAGAACCTCGTCCTAACATGAGCAAAGTTGAAGGTCCGGTTTCTTAAAGATCGGACGGGGGGAGAGGCCCTCACAATGGCCCATATGCTCCCCCACAGTCTTGTTAGGAACAGGAGGAGAACCTCATCCTAATATGAGTAAAGTCGAAAGCCCGATTACTTAAAGATCGGATGGGGGGAGAGGCTCTTGCAACGGCCCTTATGTGCCCCCACAGCCTTGTTAGGAACAAGAGGAGAACCTCGTCCTAACATGAGCAAAGTCGAAGGCCCGATTACTTAAAGACCGGATGGAGGGAGAGGCCCTTGCAACGGCCCTTATGTGCCCCCACAGCCTTGTTAGAAACAGGAAGAGAACCTCATCCTAACATGAGCAAAGTCGAAGGCTCGGTTCCTTAAAGACCGTACGGGGGGAGAGGTCCTTGCAACGGCCCTTATGTGCCCCCACAGCCTTGTTAGGAACAAGAGGAGAACCTCATCCTAACATGAGCAAAGTCGAAGGCCCGGTTACTTAAATATCGGATGGGGAGAGAGGCCCTCGCAACGGCCCTTATGTGCCCCCATAGCCTTGTTAGGAACAGGAGGAGAACCTCGTCCTAACATGAGCAAAGTCGAAGGCCCGATTACTTAAAGATCGGATGGGGGGAGAGGCCCTTGCAGTGGCCCTTACATGCCCCCACAACCCTATTAGGAACAGAAGGAGAACCTCATCCTAACATGAGCTGAATCTGACTATCGAAAATGAGAGAAAAACCTCGTCCTGACACAAACAAAGGCTCGATCGATCGAGATTGGACAAGGAGGAAAGCCTCTTCAACAGCCCCTCTGCACTCTCACGACCCCGTCAGGAGCAGAGGGAAGACCCTCACTCGAACACAGAAGAAAAGGAGAGATGAAAAGAGAAAGCGATGAACTACGCCAGTGATAAGTGAAAAATGAACTACATCAAAGGCACAAGGGACCTCGCCTCAACGAGGAAGAAAATCCTTGTCGAAACTCTCCAGTCCTTAAGGGCGAATCAATACAGCGACAACCAAGAATCTTCAAACAATGTCGACGTCCAATGGGTCGAAAGACAAAAGAAGCTCAGTAAACAACAACTCAAAGCAGGAATAGATGAGGTAATGAGAAAAATTCTATTTCATTTCATTAGTAAAGCATGCGTTATGAAGCCTTTGAAGGCCGAGACTCAGGGGACCTCGCCTCAATGAGGAAGAAGACCCTTGTCGAAAATCTTCGATCCCAAAGGGCGAATCAGTACAGCGACGACCAGAAATCTTCAAACAACATCGGTGTCAAACAGGACGAAAGACAAAAGAAGTTCGGTAAACGATAACTCAATACCAAAATGGACAAGGTAATAGACAATTTTATTTTCATTTCATTGGTGAAGTACACATTACAAAGCCCTGAAGGCCAAAAACAAAAAGAGAGATGACCAGGAAAAAAAAGGGGGAATACATAAAAAAAAAAAGAAAGAGAAGAAAGGAGCTCTAAGGAAGCCCAGCTTCTTCTGACTTCGAGCTCTCGATTTCAGTCCTTATTAGGAATTGCCTTAAGTTTTCAACTTCTTCCTCTAGCTCCATCTTTCTCAGCAGCATATCCTGATACATCTGGTGGAACCACCGGCTCTTGCCCTCCGACTCTCGAAGCCTCTTCCTCAGGACCTCAGACTCCGCCTCGGTATCTTTGACCGCCTGCTGCTCGTGGACCAGCTAAATCCTCAGCCGTTGCAGTTCGGCCTCCTCCCACCCAAGGGCCCCAGACAATTCTGCCATGGTCCCCCTCAAGGAGCGGAGCTCATCGGAGCCTTGTGCAGAGGCAGGCTGGACTCTCTCAGATAACTGCCTCTGAAGGCGAGCAAATTCATCGGTCGCCGTTTGAAGCTTCCTTCAGTAGTCCTCTACTTGCCCGCTCCAGCCAGCTCGGTAGGCATTGTAGTTCACCTCAGCATCCTACAGCTGCTTTTGAAGGTCAGAGAATTTCTGTGACCAGTCTCGATCGCGGTCGTCTTGGACTGTGAGTCATGATGAGCTCCCTTCCAAATAGCCGATCTTCTCCCATGCGGCTGCCAGCTCTGCTTCAAGGGAGCTGATCTTGGAAGCCTGAGCCCAAGATCGATCACTGGCATGCTTCCAGAGTTCCTTGAGCTCTGCCACGAAGTCGGCCTTCTTCCGGGTGAATTCCATGAGCCCCTTTTTGTGGAGGTCCTGAAGGCGAACGGCCTCCGCAGTGACTTTCGAGTGGCTCTTCCTCAGCCGGTGAAGTTCATCTTCCAGCTTCTTAGATTTCTTCATCAACTGATGAACTTTTCTTCTGAGGTCTCGGATCGTCGACGTCAGTGGGATCCCCTGTGGCAAGGGGAGAGCTTCGACAGGACCCTGTCGTTGGGAGATAGAAGCACCACGGCTCAGATTAGTACAAGAAGATAAAAGATAAAGAAAATAATATAGAAAAAAAAGGGGACCCTCTATAAAGAAGGATCCGATTTCATTGATTAAATAATTTTTAAGTACAAGAGAATGAAAAAAAAAATATCACAAAGAAAAAATACAAAGCTAGAGATTTCGAACCTCTGGGGCAGAAGTGGAGGGGCTCGGCGTCCCCGAAAGATCGACGATGATGGCCGCGATGGTCGGCGAGGTCCCGGCTGGTGGAGGACCGGCAGCGGCCTCGGATGGTCCGGCTTCATCATTGGATGCCTCATTCAGGAAGTCGAGATCCAGTTCAGGAAACCTCCCAGCCACCTTCTCTTGGCAGAGTTCGAAACCCTTGATGAAGGCATCCTGGCCGAACTGGACCTTTAGATCCTCGATCTCGGAGGAGGCCTTAAACTCCTCCACTGCTCAGGCCCCTGCCTCCAAAATCAGGGATGGAATCCGCGCTTTTAGCTCGAAAACCTGCACCTTCAACTCTGAAGCCTGCGCCTTCAGTTCGGAGATTTCGGCCTCAGCCTTCTTCCTCTCCTCCTCCATGGCGGTCCTTAGATCGGACAAGGTTTGTCCCTCCTTTTCCAGTGCCTCCTGGAGGCTTAGGACCTTGACGATCTTCTCCTCAAGGTGGGCGGCCCTAGCCAGGTGACCTTCCTCAGCCCGAGCTACCTTCCTCTTGGCGATCTTCACCGCCTCGACATTGGCAACAAGCTGGTGCCCAATCTACAAGGAAAGTCGGGGAGTCAAAATAAAGGCTGAAGGGAGAATTAAGTAAAGGAGATGGAAGGAGGAAAAAGTGAGTTAGCCTACTTCGAGGAAAGATCCCAGAGAGTCCCAGACCCACAGTTCGGGATCGATAAGGGCGATCCTCTCGATGACCTCGTGCAAAATGCATCCTTCGACCAGCCTTTTTATTAAATCCCTGTTGTTGAAGGGATTTTTCCCCAGGTCTTCCTCAGAGTCGTCGGCCCCCTCGATGGCAACCTTGCGACTACAGCCCTTCCGAGCCAGGGTCTTCTTTCTCTTCCTTCCTTCGGCCCCGGGTTTTCCTTCGGGACGGGCCTCTGGAGCGGGATCCTCGGTCGGGGGACTCCTCGAAAGGGCTCAGGGGACTTCGGGTTCGACGTCGGAAGGGACTTCGACGGCAACGACCATTGGAACAGGCGCGGTCGAGCTTGTCCCTTCTATCCTGACTTTCATCACCGACCCCGAAGTCGAGGCATCTTTTCTCTTGTGGGTCTTGAGACCCTGGGCTAACCTCCGAGCCACACTTGCGTCCATATCTGCGATAAAAGAAGTTCGACACGGCTCAGAGATGGAATAAGAGGAATGGGAACCAAAAAAAAAAATAATATGAAATGAAATGGTACCGGCAGGGTTAAGAGGACTCAGGCCGATGTTGAATAAAAGCTGTTCCTTCAGAAGTTCGGGGAGGAGGGGGGCTTGATAGGCCTCGAGCTTTTTGGAGGCTTCGAGGTCGTCCCTTTCCAGAATAGAAGCTCGACGGGCGGAATCGCTCAGAGAGCCCCAAGGGGGTAATCCTAGCTCCAAGGTCGGGCATCAGACATAGAAGAACCTCTCCTTCCAGTTGTAGATAGAAGAAGGAGCATCTTTCAGCAATCCCTTTCTACCGAACTGAGGAGAGTACCATCAGTCATTTGTCGAGGGATGACGCTTGAAGGTATAGAAATTTCTAAACAAAGAAAGGGTCGGCCAAACTTCAGCTAAACTACAAAGAGAAAGAAATCCTATTAAAAATCTAAAGGAGTTCGGCACGATGGAAACTAGGGAGATGTTCAGAAAATGAAAGAGAGCGATGACAAAAGATGACAGTGGAAGCCGAAGCCCGATACGGAAGGCCTCCTGGTACAGGCAGAAGCAGTCGGGAGGAGGGGCGCTAGCCCGATCAGTTTATCCAGGAAGCTCCAGCTCGTACTCTGAAAAAACTTCATACTGAATCCTTATCAGTGAGAGTTCATCCGGAGTCAAGGAGCAGGAGATGGTGTTAGGCGCAAAGGCCAGACAAGGTTCGGTCCTAGCTATGGGCTCATCTACGGTACAAGGACTTTAGGAAACTGGGGCTGACGAACTCCTAGAGCTGCTAGAAGAGGAGATATCAGAAGATATTTTGGATCAAATAGAAGCCACAAAAATCTCAAAAAAAAAAAGAAGAGAATCGGGAAAAGCAGCGAACAAGCTCTCGAGGGAGCCAAACGAAAGGAACATGAAGAAGAAATAACAGAAAGATAGCGAGAAGTTCCAGGACTAACCTAGGTTGGCCTGGGGAGTGCAGGAAGGCGGCAAGGATGATGAAAGACCCAGAGGATGCCTAAGGCCGAGAAGGATGCTGAAGGAGGCTGGTGCTCTCGAAGAAGAAGAGGGGATCGAAAGACTCTATCAAGCGGGATGAAACCCCTAAGGAGGAAGACGTGTTTAAATAGGCAACAAGGCCCGGAGCGGTTATGATCGTGGATCTCCTCTGGCCGACCTGCACTTGCCGCGTATCCCACTCACTATGATAGGCTGCTGAAAATGCCTGACAGCTGATAAAGTCATTATTGTACCGTACCTAGAGCCACGCCCCAGCGAGAATTTCAAAAAGAAGAAATCTTTTTCGAAAAGGCTCTAGTGCCAGCGTGCCGAACGTCAAAATATCTGGCAACCTCCGAGTGCGGCAATCGAGGGGGGCAATTTCGACCGTGAGAATTTTTCTATACTCCCTTCATTCGGAACTCAAACTCGGGAGTAGGGGGACTGGTGTTGGGTATAAAATACCCCCTGGCTGAAGTTCGTAAAAGATCGACCCTTCCAAGGCTTTTCTAGCTTCCGACCTTGTGTGGCGTCTCTCTGAACCCCCTCGACCGTCTGAACTTCCGAGCTTCTCCGACAATGAGCTTCTCCATCTAACTATCGGGCCGCTCCAAAGGATCTCTAGGCCTCACTATCAGCCGACCTTCTACAGTGTTCAACCATTCTCCGAACTCCTTCCGGACTTCGTCGATATCTGAGCTTCTTCGACAACGAGATTTCTACAGTAATCATGTTCCATCCAAGTTTCTACGGTGGTCGACCGCCTTCAGGATTCCAGCCAAGCTCCTACGAGCGATCTTCTCCGAGCTTCTACTATGAGAGATCTTCTCCGAGCTCCTGCTACGAGCGGTCTACTCCAAACCCCTATAGCGGGCGATCTACCCCGGATCTCTACTGTAAGCAAATTCTGTTCGGGCCTCTACTGTAAATAGATTTCTTCCGAACTTTCATTACAGGTAGACTTCAGCCGAGCTTCTTCATAGCCAGATCCCAGATGAGCTTCTACCATGGGGCAGGATCCACCGGCCAGGTTGTTACTCCGAGCTCCCACGACAACCGATCTTCGACCGAGCTCCAACAATAAGCGGCCTCCTTTCGGCCTCCCACAAGAATTGGACTCTGTCCGAGCTTCCACAGCGGATGGATTTCGGATGAGCTTTCACAACAGACGGGCTCCAGCAGCTGGATTTCTACAATGGCCGATCGCCTCTGGATCCCTCATACTCCTACAAACGAGCCTCTCCAACGCCATCCGAAGTCCACCACCGGCCAACCTTCCGCCAAGTTCCTCGTGAAACTGGATTTCTTCGGCAGATAATCTTCAGACGAGCTTCCACACCAAGCAAATCCCAGACAGACTTTCCTAGCAATTGGGCTCCTATCGGACTTCGCCAACTGAAAGTCTTCATCCGAGTCTCTACAGCAGATGGTTCTCACCTGTAGCCTCAGCGCCCAAGGCCTCCGACCACAGTGACTCGTCAGCGACCTCGAAAATGTCCGAGCTTCTCCTGGTTTGATGAGATGGAGAGCCATTCCGCTCCATCAGACATCCCAGCCGAGCTTCAGCTGACAGATCCGAACTCTCTGGCAAGCCACGACGAGGGCCGCTACCCTGCTCCACTCTCTATAATGGATTCCACGCGGCTCCACCACTCTCTGACAAGCCACGACGAAGGCCGCTACCCTGCTCCACTCTCTGCAACAGATTCCACGTGGCTCCATCACTCTCTGGCAAGCCACAACGAAGGCCGCTACCCTGCTCCACTCTCTGCAATGGATTCCACGCGGCTCTACTACTCTCTGGCAAGTCGCGACAACGGCCACCACTCCACTCTTCATAACCAACTCCACATGGCCCTGAACGACCCCTGATGCCACTACTCTCCGTAACAAACTCCAGACAGCTCTGAACAGCCCACTGCTAGGCAGTTACAGACGTCACTATCAATCGGTTACATTCTCCGTCTATAAATAAGGACCCTCAGATATGTTCTTCTCTAAGCTCTGATCTCTATCCCAAAATTCTGCTAAAATCTTCCTTCGAGCACTCCATTTCTGTTGAAGCAGAATACTGACTTGAATGTCGGAGGGTCTTGTTGGAGCACCCCCTAACTCCGGTTTAGACTTTCCTTGCAGGTCCCGACGGCGGCCGCGGTCATCCCGACTCCAGTTTCTCCGATTTCGGTGAAATTCTACACCAACATTCCCTATCTTGCTTGACCTCATAAAATCCTAGATACATTTGCTTTAGATCTCATGTTTATAAACAATTGCTTCAGCTTTGTCTCTTTATTAAGGATTACGTTTCCAGCCTGTTTAAAGAGACTGGATGGTGTTACGGTGGTCCGGAAAAATATAGAACGCCCACGCTTTCTAAATGGCAGGTGGTAGCACGTGCGGACTTGGTCCAACAAGGTTCCAACCCAAACCCAAAAATTTCTTGAGGGGTCTCTTTTGGAAACAGGGAAAAAATCTTGAGGGCTAGCGTGCTTTATAAATTAAGCCGAAAATAAATAAACAGGTATTTAATTGCTGGTTTTTCTGTGAAGTTTGCGGTGGTGGGATGTCCCTATCGATCAATTGTGTAATTGTCAATTCACAGGATCATCATTTCTTTAATCAAGATCTTTTATAGTGTGAATAGGGCATCTAAAGTGCGATGCAACCATAGATGGATATCATCAGAGGATAGATGACTATAAATAATTTATACTTATTTGACGACAGTCCATCTACTTATAGCAGTCATCAATAGCTGCATTGCACTGTGAAGTTTGTCGTGGTGGGATGTCCCTATCGATCAATTAGGTAATTATCAATTCACAGGATCATCATTTTTTTAATCAAGATCTTTTATAGTGTGAATAGGGCATCTTAAAGTGTGATGCAGTCGTAGATGGATATCACCAGAGGATAGATGGCTATAAAAAATTTATACTTATTTGACAACTGTCCATCTACTTATAGCAGTCATCAATAGCTGCACGTTGCACTTTGGTGCAGCACTGTGCATATATCTCTGAGAATCATGCTCTTCTTTTTTTTTTTTTTTTTTGATAGAAAGAAGGGAATTATATTAAGACAGAAGTGCAACACTTTTTTTTTTTTTTTGGTAGAAAGAAGAGAATTATATTAAGACAGAAGTGCAACAGAGAGTCATTATACAAGGCGTGATCTCAAAACAGCAAATGTTGAATACAGCAAACTCAAGGAACCACTTCACATCAAGCTTAACACCCAAAACCTGCTTGTAAGCATCCAGAAAAAGGCACACATAATTACAGCCAGTGAATCCCCAAAACTGATGACAAGGTAAAGAGTCTTTAAAAGAGTCGAACCCGAACTGCACCCAGTCTAACAAAGCCTGTGTGAGAATGTTATCCAGGCACCTGATCATCCGGTTGCAAATGAAACATGGAGTTGGTAACACATAACAGCAGTGCCACATTGCATAGCTCCAGATTACATGATTTAAGTAGAATGGCCCAATATGGAAATGAATTAGTAAAAAAGTGTAGCACCATAGAACTCCATATGTAAAGGCACTTGTGTCTTGTAGGATGGCAGTACATTGGATGGTAATATAAGAGCAGCATTTGAAGACAGTATAGAGATTGTAAATGATGAAACAATAAACAGCACAGTGTTTGAAATGACATATCGACATCTGCCAAAAAAAAGCTTCCAATCCAGCACATAAGAAGAAGATAAGACAGAAGATATTCAGTGAAACCACAGTAACTGAGATAAAGGAACAGCATCATTATCAGTTGCTTATCTAATGATGCAGACTGAAGAGCAGCCATATTGCAATGTATGTTGACATGCCCCGAAAAAAGGTATCTGAAAATTACTAAAACCATATAAAACATCCTGCCGACAGCCTGTCGGCAATGAAATGGATAGCGTACTATCATTGCTGAGATAGTAAAATTTAGCCAAATATCGATCCGTTTATGACCACGGTGAAGAAATGATAAGATATTTGATATATTTGCTGGAGAAGAGATAGAAGAGGATAAGCCCAGATCCTGCAACCAAGAACAAACAGGGTTAGTAGTAAACCTTGTTATTTTTTGTTTTTTCTTTTTGATTTTTTTTCTTTTTTCTTTTCCTTTTCTTTTTTTTTTCTTTTTTCCTCCACATACACCAAAATACTTTCATATGCTCGTACTGTACAGCAGAGAGTATCAGTAAAGATATCCTTTGTAGACAGTCATATGAAGATAACTTTGTTGCGAATTATGTCTTAAAGCCAATCGTCAGCCTATTGACGATTGTGCTTATCATTGTAATTGTATATGAATTATTGAATTAATAAATATTATTTGATTTTTTCATCATTGTGTACATCTCATTTTGAACTCCTGTTATGTGATGAAATCTTTAGGACAATTTGATTCGATATAGGAGGATATATTGTTTAGTCTTTAAATGAGTTTACGAATAAATGATATGCTGTTACGAGAATGATAAACATATCAAGTGTAGGTTATTGTGTGCTATATACGTTGATTGTTCTCTTAACCAAGGAGCGTGGAGATGCTGGTATCACTACAGGAAGAAGGAGATTTAGCAACCATTTTTTGCTGACGCTTTTGGGAAGCATCGGCAGGTTGCGCTGACCTGCCGACGCTTTTAAAAAGCATCGTATTTTAACGACGCTTAAAAGCATCGTAAAATTTGAGCATTGTCAACGCCGACGCTTTTAGCAAAAGCGTCGTTAAATAAAGAAAATACCGACGCTTTTTTACGTCATTATTTAACGACGCTAAAAAGTGTCGTTAGGTTCATTTAATACCCCCATCCTCCCGTGCCCTAATCTATCTACTGCCGCCCCTTTAATTTTCACCCATTCCTCCGCCGACCCCGGCCCATCTCCGCCACCGGCACCGCACCCGCCGTCCACGCCGCACCCACCGTCCATGTCGCACCGCCGTCTGCCGCTCCCCTCTGCTGCCGCATCCGTCAACGCCGCACCCGCGCGGTCCAAGCCATACGCCATCCGCCCTCCTGGAAGCAGCCACCCCACCGGCCCTCCTCCCCTCCCCCCTCCCGGCGGCCATCTTCGCAGGCCCAAAAGTAAGATATGGTTTGCTGATTGCTCTCTGTTTCCGCACAGTATACATGCAGCAGGTGATTTCTAGTTCTTTTTTCTCAAATTTTTGACATTTTTTAGCTTGTTTTTGATTGCTAACCGGCCAGAGGAGTTTGATTGTTCCAGCATTTTTCTCAAATTTTCGATAATTTTTAGCTTGTTTTTGATTGCTAACCGGCCAGAGGAGTTTGATTGTTCCAGCATTTATCTGGTAATCAAGTTTCTATATTAGGGTTGTGATACATGGTTGATGAATGGATAATTTCATAGTTTCATGAATCCTGATTAATTCAATTGCTTTGATATGCGACAAACTATACAATTCATAAAGTGGTAGAATGTCTCATGGTGCCCATCTATATTATATTATGGTTATTTATTTATTTGTTTATTGAAAAGATGTAGTATTTTATTTGGTAAAATATTATCAACAATCCATTTAGAGGTCACTCCCTAATGGTTTTACACTTGCACACATCTCTGCTCAGATATTCAAGATCCTGTGATGCATCTTTAAAAATTTGGAAATATAGATAATTATACTGCAAGTTGGTCTTGAGTCATCTCTTAAGAAAAAAATTCATCTACCAAGATCTTAGTTTACCAATGCTAGCCAAAAGGAGCCAATCCAAACCTAATTTACTAATATTACTTGATAAATATTAATGACATAAAAACAAAACAAAACAAAAAAAAAAAAAAGAAGGAGAACGATGAGGGGCCTCACCATGAGATTATTGCCTACACTATATGTACCATGCATGTCGTCATGCATGTAGCTAATAACGACAGCTGATGCTTGTGGAACCTATCTCATCAAATATATCTTTCAGTGCCTTATCAAAGAAATTGACGGTTGTGATTGGCTACGTGCACCACTGCAAGTAATAAAATTTTGTGTGGCGGAGAACAGCTTCCCGCCTTTTGGCCAAAGCAAAAAAGTCCAAAGGAACCACCTAGATTTGATCAAATGACTATTTTGCCCACCGCTAAACCAATAAACTAGCTACCAGCCATCAATGCATCTCTGACGAGACTAACTAAGGAATAATAATGCAAATTATAAGAAAAAAAAACAAAGAAGGAATATTTGACCTCATTTGATTCCCCCTGCCATTTCATATTATTTGTGCTGGACATCAAAATTAAATCTATTTGCCGAGCATCCGAGCACATGGAAAATGGATGGCGAATTTCACTCTTGGTGGCTAAGATTTTTTTTTTTTTTTTGCTTTCCTAAGCTATTAAATAAATTAATTAAAATATAAAAAGAGAAAGAGAGAACATATGATCTTGTTTTCTGATGGTAGTGTTGTTTTCTGATGGTAGTTTGACATGACATTATGTAACTATTAGCTTTGAAGATGTGCAAATTTTAGATTGGTAGTAGAACAAAAGGAGATTTCTCAAGTTTTCTTGTAGTTCTTGCTTCCTTAGTATAACTTTCAAGCAACATTAAATACAAAATTAGACAACAGGTGATTAAGTTAGACAACAGCCATAGTTGTAGAACAATTCCTAGAGCTGGGCTCATAACTCACATGGGAATTAAGAGCTTTATCACATATGCGACCTTGTGGTTTGGTCGGCCTTATCTAATTCACCAGGGGCAATTCCTTTTTAATGCAAAAAGGAACTCAGATTTTTTTTTTCTTTTTTTGGGTCCATCAAAATCTAGCATGTACTCGAGCTGTCGATACTTTGTATGAATAGTTGAGCTCTTTTTTTTGATGTAGATGGGGACTAGTTTGCAACAATCAAAGAAAGACCCATAAATCATGTTGAGCGGTTCTTACCGAGCAAATGTTATGATATTTTTTGATTGTAGAAGTACAAACTCCGCCTAGTGTGCATACCCATCATGAAGAAAATAAAAAGGGGAAAAAGGCAAGCATAAGTCATCCAAAGCTTGAAAAGCACCAAGAAAAGCAACATATTTATATCAAACCATATGAATCATATATAAAATCATATAAACCATAATTTCATAGTAACCATTTCATATATAATCACAAGGCTTAACCAAAAGTTATGAAGATAACTTATACTGCAATCATCGTAGATGTACTTCTCAATATCCCTAATGTCTACCCCTTCTTTGTATTTTAATCCGCCGACCAATCCACACTAAACCTCTTCTCTCTGGGAAGTCATTCATGATAGCCACACGGGGGCAAACATGAGTACAACGGACAGTTGGAATTAGACCTTTTCCAAACTAGCAAAAATGATTGGTTTAGAAGCTAGAAAAGGGAGTTGTATAATACTTGAAATCTCCTCTCTACGTTGTCTTACTGGACTAATACTTGATATCTTTTTCATGATTTTTATTGTTAAGCTTTCAAACAAACACCATTATTGTTATAGTACTTTCTTTTAAGAGTGATATGTGCATGTGTGTGTGAGAGAGAAAGAGAGAGAGATGCACCAACTAATGACTGAATCCAGACACTCTGCTTGCTCATTAGAGGGATGTGATGAAAGATGCCAGGCAATGTTAATTATGAATTAATTTTAAAAAAAATTGCATTGCATAGAATCATAGACCTGTCTTTTGATTAATGTACATATTCTATTGTATCCGTACATTTATTTATTTTTATACGGGTAAAAGAATTATGTACATTGATCAATTGATTGTCCAGTATGGACAGTTTGGAAAATGTGAGTAATTCTATAGGTTATTACCATAATCAAATGGTATGCTGAGGGTTTGAAAAAAATTTTGGATGGTATTTTCCTTTTGTTCTCCCTATATGGGAGAACTAAGAGAAAATGCTGCCAAAATTTTTTTCGGCTCTTGTTGCATATCATTTAATTTCTGTAATTGACCTATAGAATTAATGCATTTTCTGAATGGGATAGGACCTTCTTTACCTATTAGTTGATGATAGCAAGCATTTACTGTGTAAACTTTATCTAGCTGTTATTTTTTTGAATTTTATGAAATGACTGATATTTTTTACTCATTGCATTAATATAGATTGTATAATTTTTCTTATTTTTAGATAAATTACAAGTTTGGTCATTTTTATCCTACAATGGACAAAAGTTGGATAAATAAATCAAGAAATAGTAAAAAATATTTAGACGGAGTTCATGACTTCATTAAATTTGGTATGGAGAAAAGTAGTTTGAATGGAAAGATTTTATGTCCATATTGGAAATGTGTAAATAGTTCTTCTTTAGATCCACAAATTGTTGAAGAACATTTGGTATGAAATAATTTTTTAAGAGGTTATACTGACTGAATTTTTCATGGAGAATCTTTATTGCCATCATCATGTAACCAACCCCTGACTCATTTTGGATCTACTAGCCTATAAGATAATTCTGCAAGAGATGATGATATAAGGGGTTTGATCACAGATGCTTTTGGACTTGGTGTTCAAAATTTAGGAGAATCCAGTAGTATACAAGAAACAGTTGAGATGTTTGATGGATGTACGCATACGGAACGTATGCATGTTGAGGAGCCTATACATACATCTAATGATGAGACAGCTCGTTATCACACCTTAATGAAAGATGCAGATGAAGAATTATAGCCGGGTTGTACGAAATTTTCTAAGATTTCTTTTCTTGTACATTTATTTCATTTAAAATATTTGAATGGATGGTCTGAAAAGAATTTTACCATGCTGCTCAAGTTATTAAAGGATGCATTTTCAGAAAGTACTCGTTTACCACCATCGTATTATGAAGCCAAGAAAGTAGTAAAGAAATTGGATCTTGGATACGAAAAGATTCATAGTTGTCCGAAAGATTGTATATTATATCGGGGTGAAAATGCTAATCAAGAGTCATGCAATGTATGTGGATCTTCAAGATGGATAACACAAAAAGAAGATCGAGATGATGTACTGAATGAATTGGATGTAACGCAGAGTATAAAGAAACCGGCCAAGGTATTGCGTTATTTTCCTCTTATACCTAGATTGAAAAGGATTTATGCATCATCAAAAATAGCTTCATCAATGAGATGGCATGATGAAGGATGTACAAAGGATAGAATGTTGAGACATCCAGCAAATAGTCTTCAATGGAAAGCATTTGATGATAGGCATCCTGATTTTGCCTCTGATGTTCGCAGTGTTAGGTTTGGCTTAGCTTTTGATGGCTTCAATCCATTTTGGACCCTGAGTTCTACCTACAGCACTTAGCCAGTCATTTTGATACCTTATAATTTGCCACCGTGGATGTGCATGAAACAATTATCACTTATCTTGTCAATGGTTATTCCAGGAGATAAGGGTTCAGGCAATGATATTGATATTTTCGTACAGCCTTTAATAGAGGAGTTGAAACAGTTGTGGGAGGGTGTTGATGCATTTGATGCTTCCAACGGCCAAACATTTAAACTACGGGCAGCTTTGTTATGGACTATTAATGATTTTCTAATATATGCCAATTTATCTGGCTGGAGTACAAAGGGACGAGTCGCATGTCCTTGTTGTGGAGATTCAACACATTCAATTTGGTTAAAACATGGAGGTAAATTTTGTTACATGGGACATTGTCGATGGTTGGAAGTAAATCATCCATTTTGATTTCAGAAAGATTTATTTGATGGTACTATAGAATTGGGATGTGCCCCTATTCCACCTTCTGGAACTGATGTTCATAGATAAATGGATGGCATCAATTACAGCTATGGTAAGCACTCAAAGTCCTCTAAAAAAAGAGGAAGGGATGATGTTGAAAGCTCAATGCATGAAGGGTTACCAGAGGAAGTTAGTATCAGTACTATAGATGCAGAGGTGTTTCAAGATCTAGATAATTATTTCGAGGATGAAAATGAGAAAGACACACAGATAGCATCTACACAACAGCCCAGTAAACATTTATGGAAAAAATGAAGTATCTTTTTTGACTTACCTTATTGGAAACATAATCTTATTCGGCACAATCTTGATGTCATGCATATAAAGAAGAATATTTGCGATAATTTACTTGGAATATTTTTAAACCTTGATGGAAAGAGCAAAGATAACATGAAGGCACGTCTTGATTTAAAAGAAATGGGTATCGGACAAGAACTTTATCCTAAAATGCTTGCTAATGATAGAATTTATGTGCCTCCTGCATGTTACACAATGTCTGCTCGAGAAAAAGATAATTTTTTGGGAGTTTTGAAAAGTATCAAGGTACCTGATGGATATACATCAAATATTTCACGATGTGTGCATCTAAAGAATCGAAAACTTTCAAATCTTAAAAGTTATGATGGTCACATATTGATGCAAGATATTTTTCCAATAGCTTTAAGATCATCATTGCCGAAATAAGTTGTTACAATTGTACTTCGATTATCGTCATTCTTTAAGGCATTATGTTCAAAAGTTATTGATCCTCAGGAACTTGATCGGTTAGAATCCGATACTGTAATTACACTTTGCCAGATGGAAAAGATTTTTTCTCCTGGATTTTTCACTATTATGGTACATCTACTCATTCACCTAGCTTCAGAAGTTAAAGTTGGTGGACCGGTATATTATAGATGGATGTATCCTATTGAGAGGTATTATTGCAAAACTTAAATCTTTTGATAATTTTATTAGAAACAACAGCATATTGATATTTTAATAAATATTTAATTCTTGAAGGTATCTTGTGCGTCTTAAAGATTATGTGCGAAATAGAGCCTATCCCGAAGGCTCGATTGCTGAAGCATATATTGCGGATGAATGTTTGACATTTTGTTCAAGATATCTTCAAGGTGTAGAGACTATTTTTAGTCGACCTCAACGGCATAATGACTCTGTGGAGAATACAGAACTGTATAAATTTTTAACTACTGAAAAATTCTTGGGAAGAGTTGAAAGTATTGTACTTGATCAAAAATCCTTGGCACAAGCACATCGTTATGTGTTACTTTATATTGACATAATATCTGACCATCGCAGGTTAGTATATTTAAGGCATGACATCAAGATTTAAATTTTATATTAGATATAATATTCTAAATGATATATTTATATTTTATGCAGTGAATTTTTAATTTATCAGAGAGGAGCCAATCATAACATTCGTCCTAATGCAAGGATTGAACAGCGATGGTTGGTCGAGTTATTCCCTATGTGACTTTCGAATCAGGTATGATTTATATTTAATTATGGGATACATTAATTTTTGATACATATTTAATATCAGATAACTCAACAGCACTTCGTCATATCATTTTTTTTTAGGTATCAAAGATGATGGAGATAAATAATTCAGATGAACTAATAGCTCTTGCTCGAGGACCTAACAAGATTGTGAATAGATATAATGGTTTCATAATTAATGGCTTTAAATTTTATACTAGAGAATGGGAGAAATTTAGAAAAACACAGAATAGCGGTGTTATGGTGGAAGCGGATGGAAAATTCTATTATGGTGTACTTAAAGATATCTATGAGTTGGATTATTATGGAAAATTTAAAGTAGTATTGTTTAGATGTGATTGGATAGACATAAACTCACTAAGGGGTTTGAAACAAGATGCAAATGGATTTACACTTATAAATTTTTCAAGGTTGATACACACTGGTGTGTTATTGAAGGATGACCCATTTATTTTTTCATCTCAAGCTCATCAAGTATTTTATGTACAAGACGCAAAAGATAAAGATTGGTTTACTGTCATCAAAACAAAACCTAGAGACTTATATGATATGGGAAATCAAGTGGAGGATGATGACGATGACACTTATACACAATGTATGCCCTACAATTTTGTGTCAGCTGATGATTTAAATACTACGATGACGTTGGTTAGGATAGAATTTGAAAGAAATACTACTGCTTGATTGTTACTGGTAATAATTATTTATGATGTATATATTTTGCATTAATTATTATGTTATTTTACTCTATATATTAACTGATTCTACCTTTTATTTATATAAATGCTAGGTGACATCATGTGTCGCAGGGGACGATATGCTAGTGTGCAGTTCCAATTTTCACAAACAGAGGCCGGTACGTCTTCTTCAGCACAGCAGCCTGAGGCCAGTTCAGCTGCACAGCATTCTGAGCCCTATCCTTCATCATCAGCACAGCACGATCCTTCTGTTCATCAGTCAGATGATGAGATACACGTGCAGGGTATATATTGTCTTTCATGTAATTTTATTTTTATTTTATTTTATGTATATTTATGATATAGTTACTTTTATGTATTTTTTGCAGACGGATCCGGGAGAGTATGCCCCAGACGCGGACCCATAGTAGTACGAGATGTGTGGCAGATACGTGAGGGTGAGAGAATTATTATGGAGTGTAATCTGCTAGGTCAGCCAATTAAGAAAGCTGCCTGCTTATTGACTTCATTTTTGGGGACTGTTGCTCGGAGGCCTCAGCTATGTCCGTTGGGCTATGCAAAATGGAATGACATACTTCCAACGTACAAAGTTGAGCTCCTCCGAGTTATAGAGGTAATGAATTGATGTTCATACTATATATTAATTGTTAATCACTTATATAATTTATTTCATTTAATTTTTTTTTTATTGAGCAAGTTTGTTCACCCTCCATCCACTCATGATTTTGTAATGAAGTCTCTCAACCGCAAATGGAAAGAATATAGAGCACAATTGAAGAGGGACTATATGAGACAGGGTATGACAGAGGAGGAGGTTGCTAGGAATTATCCTCCTGATGTACCCCCTCATCAGTGGATGGAGTTGGTTCATTATTGGTTCTCCGAGAGGGCACAGGTATATTATCTACTATTATCTTTTTTTTAAAATATTTTATAAAAATATTGATTTTTATTATATATTATATATTATATATATAACAAGTTCTTTACTTTATTTTACAGACTTATTTTGCTATTGGTAGAGCTGCACGAGCAGCTCAGTCTGTTCCTCATACATCGGGGTCGAAGAGTTATGCACGACTCCGACAGGAGTTTGTATGTTCCTTAAACCTTCATAATTAACTTTTAATTTTTATGTTGAAATATTTATATAACTAATATCATTATGTATCGTGGACCATGTATGTATCATAATACTCATATATTTTTTAAAATTATTATAACTGTTTGCTTAAAATTGAAATTATTTGTGTAGGTGGATGAGCATGGGAGGGAACCTGGTAAAGTGGAGTTTTACCGGATGACTCATACTCATCAGGATGGTACTTTTCTTCGAGATGAGTCGAGAGATTTATATGTACGGCATTATTAATATTCTATTTTTTACAATGATTTTAATTTAATTTTATTTGCTATTAATGTATAATTCTTGTTTTCAAAATAAATACAGGAGAGGGCTACATCTCTTATTGCGGAGCGTGACGACGAGTCCGCAGTATCTACACAGCAGAGCCGTATCAAGGCCGAGGTGTTCACAGAGTTGATGGGACCAGAGCGCTACGGTCGAGTGAGGGGTTATGGAGTAGGAGTCACCCTCACTCAGTTATCTGAGGTTAGTAGATATACACAGCATGCTGCAGTAGATGCTCAGGATTCACACGTCCGCAGACTCAAGGCGGAGATATAGGAGATTAGACAGAGTCATGCCGTTGAGATGGAGGAGATGCGACAGAGCCGTGCCGAGATGCAGGCCATGAGGAGACAGATTGATCGGCTTACATCTTTATTAGAGATGTATGGCCCATCTCAGGTAAACACATATTATTAAATATATATTTTTATTTTAATTTAATGATCTATATATTTTTATTTATAGATATGCAAATCATGCTTTTGATATGTTTCTTGTAGGCTCCTGGCACATCAGGCACCCGTCGAGACAGCGGCACGTCACGTGGAGACAGCGACGACCATCCACCTGCAGATTGATATTATTTTATTTTTATTATATTCTTATATTTATTTATATTACTCTTGATTGTAATGGATGATTAGTACTTTATTTTTATTTATATAAAACAATATCTTTTGGTTTGGTTAAATTTGCTATTGAAGTTTACTTTTGGTGTGAATGGTGGTGATTGTACATGTTTATATTTGAATAATTGATATAATTTTGTACAGGAATGTATGTATTTTTTTTTTGTATATAAAATATGTATATTTTTTTTTCTGTTACAAAACTTAATGACGCTTATAAGCATCGTTATTACACTCTTTAACGACGCTTATAAACATCGCTAATGACTTAACTGCCGATGCTTCGAAAAGTGTCTTGATAGAGAGGAGGATGCATTGTTTTTAACGACGCTAAAAAGCACCATTAGAAGATACTTTTATGATGCTTCAAAGCATCATGGAAAATTATTGCGATGCTTTTAAAAAGTGTCGGCTCTTTTTGTCTCCACTCTTGCATAGACGATGCTTTCGTGATGCTTTTTGAAGCATCGTAAAGCTTATTAACGATGCTTATTAGCATCGTAAAATGCATTTTATAGCATCGCCTTTCACCATTTTCACTGTAGTATATGGCATGCAGGTGAAATATATGAGTATATTTCGCTGAACGTGACCAACTTCGGAGCACTCTACTGTCAAGAGTCACTCTGAAGGGATATAGGTATAAGTGTCCCTCCGACCTGAGATTATCACGGTGACTTGCAAGCAATTCACTATGCTTTGGTGCCGAACTACCTGAATTTTTAATTCAGTGATGAAAAGTTTTTGGACATAGTCAAGTATTTGTGAAGTCGGTATGTGAGTCAAGATGGAATTGACCCCTCTGAATAAGTAGGAGTTAATATATCAGTGTATTTTAATTCAGTAAAATCTTAATCGGGGTAATATATGTGATAGATTTTGAAAATTAAAATACAATGTGGATGACCATATCAGGGTTAGTAGTTAAACCTTATGTCACCTTGAGCATTTGGATCAAAGGGATGAATTATATGGTAACTATATGTTAGATGTGTGTCCTAGATACCAGATTGGCTGACACATTCCTGTACAAATCTAAGGATAAATTTATAATTTTGACTATAAATCAATAAATGGGTTATTCTTCTATCACATTGTGTACATTATGTCTGTGATACATCTTTTGAGTTAGTAAGAATATAAATTCATATTTTCAAGAGTTGAAAATTTAAGACATGAATTTATATAACTAACTTATAAACAGCTCCTGACCATAGGATCATCACGAGGATGATGATCGATCCGGAAGGTTGGTGTACGATCGCTTTCTTAGGGTAGATATTGTTGGAAATAGTGTCCCAAAGCCAATCGTCAGCCTGTTGATGGTTATGCTAATTTTTATATTAGTATATAAATTATAAATTAATAAAAATTATTTTGGTAATTTTCATCACAAATTTTTTTATCTTCTAATGAACTCCTGTGTTATGGTGAAGTCCTTAGGACTATTTAGACTCGATAAAGGAGGATTTATCGTTTAGTCCTTAAACCTGTTCGCGACCAAATGATACATTGTTACCAAGGACAATAACATTTATCAAGCATAGGTCATTGTGTGCCATATAGGTTGGTTGTCCTCTTAACCAAGGAGTGTGAAGACACTGGTATGGCATACAGGTGAGATGTAAGGGTACATCTGCACTGAACGTGACCGACTCCGGAGCTATTTCTGCTATCAAGATTTACTTCGATGGGATATGGGTATAACTATCCCTCCGACCTGAGACCGCCACAGTGACTTGCAAGCAACTCACTACACTTAGGCACTGGACTACCTGAATTTCTAATTCAGTGATGGAAGGATGTTGGGTGTAGTCAAGTACTTGACTTGTTGGTGCGTGTGTCAAGATGAGATTGACCACTCCAGTTCAGGAGCTGTGTACTGTCATATTTCAATTTAGCAAAATCTTGGCCAAGGTAGTCCTAATGAGGAGTCACAGAACTGTTTGAGTTGAGCATGATTCGGATGATCTAATCAGGGTTGACAGTTTAACCCTGAGTCGTCCTAAACACAGGGGTCAAAAGGGATGAATTATACAGTAACCATATTCATGTAGGTTTTGAGTATTGTGATTGTGATTATTCGATCTATCCGAATGTCGGGTACCATTGCTAGATGGCCACTTCGATTAGTACAGGAATTGGTTCCTGTGCTACCGGCTTAGGATCGAACCTGCGGGGTCACACACATTAGAGGTTCCTATCTGATCTGATGGCTAATGAAGAGTCCTAATGCTCATGGATAATGAGTCCTACGTGTCTGGGATTCTATGATCAAGAATCAGGATTCTCTGATCACGAGTCCCACACATTTTGGGTACTGGGGTCAAGAGTCCCACTAGTTTGGGACTCTTCGATCAAGGTTTCATATCGATGGACTTTGATATCCGATTGTCCATCAGATTTGGACTCAGTATTTATGAGAGGTTTAAATAATAATTTGATCATTAATTAACTCAATTTGATTGAGTAATTATTTTTGGATCAAGTCTAATTGAATTGGATTCAGTTGGGTTTGACCCGATTAGGTTAAGTGTTGACCTAATCATCAAAGTGGTTTGGTCCCTGATTTGATCAGGGGTTGGACTTAGTCAATTCTTGATTTGATTAGGATTTTATTGAGCCTAATTAAGCCTAATTAGGTTGGATTTAATTTAGTCTAATTGTGCTTAACCTATTTTGATTAGGTTGGCTCAATTAGGTTCAAACCACCTTGACTTTTCTCCCTGCACCACCTCACTTCTTCTGCGCCCATTTGAATTCACGAGAAGCAACTTTCCGTGAATTTTCTCCCACACAGAAGGCATCCCACACCCCACTTTTGTGCACCATATGGCTGGATAAAGATGGTTGGTTGGTCATTCAAATTCAAAAGAAAGTTTGAATTTGAATGAGCAACCAACTCCATGCACCACCTCTTATCCTTTTGTGCGCTCCATATTACACACGCCCCATATTACACACGAGCAAGTGTTTCTCGTGTAAACTCTCCATGCACAAAAGAAGCCACGCCCCTTCTCTTCTCATGCCCAAGTGGATAGAGATGAGTTGGTTTGCATTTGAATTCAGATTTGATTTGAATTCAAATGTGCAACCACTTATCTTTATCCTCTCATACGGATAAGACACGTCTTGCACTGTTTTAAAAGAGAAAGAGATGTGGGCATGCATAGAATTTTTTTGAGAGATAGAAGGGGGCATGAGGAAGCTTTCTTTTTTAGGTGAAGGTCCAAAACCTTCTGAGAGAAAAGAAACAAAAAGAAATAAAAGTGGGCGCAGAGTTTTCTTGTGTACCCTAGGGTTTTGGCTTAGGGTTTGGGAAGTAAGAAAGTGAGCTACGAGTGTCGTGAGCCCACCAAATTCAAGGGAGAGCATCATCAACCTCTCAAGCATGTTTGCTAATGATCTAAAGTATCCAAAGAATCGACATACATCGATCGAAGGAGTTCGATCAGCATCGGCCGTCGAAAGGGCTCTACAATGAGCTAGCACTCGTGAGGAGCCGATCAGATCGAGAGCTTCATGTGGATGATCTGCAGAAGCCAGACGTGCTATGTGGCTATGTTGCGATGATTAGATCTTTTTGACAGTGATCAGATTACGACGATCGACTATCCGCACAAAGGTAATGTGTTCTGAACACATAGCAGTAAATTATTTACTGTTCAAATTTGAAATTCAAATTTTAATGCATGCATGCTGTATATCATATTTAGATCTTAGTGTAGGGTAAACACATGTTAATTAATTAGATTAATTAATAATTTCTACTATAAAATAGTAATTTTGAAAAAGTTTTAAAATTATCATTTTATCCCTGCACTAAAAATTTCACTTCAAATGGTATCAGAGCGGGTTCTAAGATATGATATATATATTTGCATGCACAGATTAAGTTATAATCTAAAAGTTTAAATTTAAAATTTAAAATTTAAAATTTGAATTTTGAAAGTTGTTCGAAATTCAAAATTCAAAAATTTGAAATTCAAAATTTGAAATTTGAAATTTAAAATTTGAAATTCGAAATTCAAAATTCAAAAATTTGAAATTTGAAATTCAAAATTCAAAATTCAAAAATTTAAAATTCAAAATTTAAAATTTGAAATTTGGTTAAAATTTTAAATTTGAAATTCAAAATTTAAAATTCAAAATTTGAAATTCAAAAATTTGAAATTTGTTTGAAATTTGAAATTCAAAATTTAAAATTTAAAATTTGAAATTTGAAATTTAAATTTTGAAATTGGTATATTTAGATATACTTGATCTAAGTAGCAAGTAATCTAATTGGGTTGGTTGCCATGGTCGTCCGATCATAGGAGAAAAGTAGGGTTTAAAGGTCCTTTCCTCCCATTCGATGGGGTTCTCCTATGGTGGTAGGGATGCCGCTGTAATTATATCCCATGTAGATGAAGCAGCGAAAGAACTTAATTGTAAAGGTTTAATTATAAAATTTATCATGAATGTGTTAGATTAGATCTAAAGAAATATTCATGATTTATTTTGATTGAGTTATTTTCTGTTATGTAATTAGCAATAGGATTACTATTTATGAAATGTGCTGATCTATTTATGAAATGAGTCAACATATTTGGTGAACATAAAATAAAACCTTTTAAATTTGAAAATTATTTTCAAAATGCCAAACCCTGACCCATCAGCCCAAATACTTACTTAAAAGAATTAAGTGTTGTCTAGTTGGTCTAGAATTGTGAATTAAGATCTAAGACAATTGCATAAACATGTGGGTTAATGGGTTTGATGGATTAGGTCCATAATTGGGTTAGACCTAAGGTTAGCTTAAAGAAATAGACTAAATTAGAGTAATTGGTCAAATCTAATCAAAAGTTAAAATAGATTAGGTCAAGGACACTCTAGACTCAACTCCAATAGTTGTAGTTGAATGGGTCCATGTCTTTAACTAGACCAAGATGGACTTAATTCATGGATACACGGTGGAACCCTATTTACTAAGTTGATCAAATTAAAACTAATGAACCGGTTGGTGTCTAAGGTAAGTTCGGCAGTTTGACCAGTGGTTTTTAAGTGGGAGCTACTCGCATTGATTCGATCTCTGACGAGTTAATGGCATATCCCCACCACTAATCTCACTTACCTGGCCAACCTAGTGAGTTAGGTTTTGATAAGATCACTTGGTGATTAGGACTCACCCATGTCATTAGGTAAATCAGTGTGATTGATTTAGGTGCTCCTAATGCCAACTTTAATTAAATCCTTTTTAATCTGACTTGGTGAAGTCAGTGGGAGGATTAAAATTAGCTGATTAATTTCTTCTCTTCTATCCTTTAATAAAATCCTCAAAAATTATTAGGTCTCTAAAATGATTAAGTTATAGTGATAACCAAATCATTGTCTCCCATTAAGTGAGTGATAATGAGTCCATTAGTTTAATAATCATTGGAGGCCCAAAGGCCTGGTGCTTATTGACTAATGGAATTATCATTCATAGTATGATAATTTGGTTGAGTCTTTCTGATGGTGGTCAGGTTAGCCGGCCAATGTCGGACCTGATCATTTATTGGTCCGATTCATCAAATCTAATCATGTTAATGGTTAGACCTAACCAGATCTTTTCAGTGGAGGCCAAAGCCTACTGATTAGGTTTTGGGGTAAAATTAATTACTAGAAGTTGTTTAGAGAAACAACTGGTTATGAACCTACCCATAGATGCACATAGGTTGACCAACCAAAGTTGGGCTCGTGTGTAGTCAGTGTGGATTCTAGTACCCACTAAGGAATTAAAGTAATTTCTCGAATTGGAGGTTGAGGCTACTAGTTCGTAAAAATATTGAGAGAAACTTTAGACTAAAGTCCAAGTCTTTAGTATTAATAATTTATATACTAATAGAGGTCTGGTTTTTCTTTATGCAACTATGGCCACTACCCTATCGCTCCAATCATTACTAGATAATGACAAGATCATGGAACCTAATTTCGATAGCTGAAAAATTAAAAATCATCCTTGAGCATGAGCGGATCCTTTATGTAGTAACGGATCCGGCACTTGAGGAGCCAGCCCCGAATGCTAAAAGGATGGTCCGAGACACTTACCAAAAGTGGCTCAACGACTGCACCACCGTTCGGTGCATAATGCTAGCGACAATGAATGATGAGTTCAGTCGTAGGTTCGAGAATGCCCAGCCACAGGAGATGCTTCAAATATTGAATGATTCTTTTGGCACGCCTGACGATGTTGAAAGGCACAAAACTAGTTGTGCCATTTTCAATGCTCGGATGAGGGATGGGGCCTCAGTCACCGATCATGTACTGTACATGATGAAAATGATTGAGCGCCTAAGTAAACTGGGCTTCTCTTGCACGAGCAGCTCGGTAAGGATGCGATCCTTAATTCTTTGCCCAAGTCCTTCTTCCCCTTCCTTACTCATTTTTGAATGACAAAGTCTGTAGTGAACTACCATGATTTGTTGGGGTTGCTGCAGAACTTTGAGAAGGACCACCAGCTCCATAAGAAGTCAGTGAATATTGTGGGAGGGTCTTCTTCTGGTCATCGACCCTTTAAGAAAAGGAAGAAGAACAAGAAGAAGAAGAATAAGAAGGTGCAGCCGCATGCTGGGATGTCAGCACAGGGTCAGACCAAGAAGTGCAAGCCCGACCAGAAACAGGCAGAGTGCTTCTTTTGCAAGAAGCAAGGGCACTGGAAGAGGAACTGTCCTCTATACATTACCTCCCTGGACCCGAACATGTCGAAGAAGAAGCAAGGTAATTATATGATAACACCTTGCAACTTTTTCATTTGTTACTACTGCTTGGGTATTGGATACTGGAAGCCCTTATTATATTTGCAATTCTATGCAGGGTCCGCAGGTCAGTAGAAGATTTGATGAAGGCGAGAGGTTCCTGAACGTTGAAGATGGAAGCAAAGTTCTAGTTCTAGCTTTAGGAATCATGAACCTTGTAATCAATTTTCGTAATGTAATTCTGAGTGAATGTCACTATTATCCAAACTTTTTATTAAATATTATTTCTGTAGGCCTTTTGGCCATGTACGGTTATGAATTTTTAATAAAAAAAAATGTTTGCAATATCATTTTGAATGGTGTTACAATGTTTGTTGGACAACTAAATAATAGAATTTACTTACTATCATAACCTGTTAATGTAGTTCAAACCTTCGGTAAATGCCCTAGAATAGATAATGTGTCAGAAGTCTACCTTTGGCACTGTAGGCTAGGTCATATCAATAAGAATAGGATAAACAGGTTGGCTCAAGAAGGAATTCTTGGAGTTGGTGATTGTGAATCACTTCCAACCTATGAGTTCTATCTTCTTGGAAAGATGACCAAGTCACCTTTTACTGAAAAAGGTGAGCGAGCCAGTGAACTCTTGGGTCTGGTACATTCTAATGTATGTGGACCCATGAGCTCAAGTGCAAGAGGTGGATATTTCTATTTCATAACCTTCACAGACGACTTATCGAGGTATGGGTATATCTATTTAATGAAGCATAAGTCGGGGTCGTTTGAAATGTTCAAACTATTTCGAAATGAGGTAGAAAAATAAATTGGGAAATGTATTAAAACTCTTCGATCTGATCGAGGAGGTGAATACCTTTTCAATGAGTTTTTAACATATCTTGAGGAGAATAGGATTCTCTCTCAGTGGACTCCTCCTGGAACACCATAGCATAATGGTGTGTCTGAAAGGAGAAATCGGACCTTGTTGGACATGTTTCGATCAATGATAGGGTTTGCTGGTCTGTCGATCTCCCTCTAAAGATATGCACTCGAATCAGCTTGTTACCTTCTAAATAGGATTTCGAGTAAGTCTGTAACCAAAATGCCATATGAGATATGGATAGGACGTAAGCCAGTACTCTCGCACCTTAGGATTTGGGGGTGTCCGACTTATGTTAAACATTTAATTATTGACAAGCTTGAACCTAGGTCTGACAAGTGTTATTTCATAGGGTACCCAAAAGAGACCAAAGGGTATTATTTCTACCTAGCTGATGAGCAAAAGGTGTTTGTCAGCCTTAAGGCAATCTTTTTAGAAAAGAATTTTCTTGGTGAAGGGACTGTTGCCTCTAAGGTCGAACTTGAGGAAGTTCGGCAGGTGAAAAAATCAACACAAGTAGCTGAATCTGAACCGGATTTGGTTAGATCAGATCTAGAGCCCATTGTTCCTGCACCCTTAAGGTGATCTGGTAGAGTACCATGCCAACTGGATAGATACTATGGTTTTTTGGTCTGGGACGGCGATCCTATCAAACTTGATGAAAATGATGAGGATCTGATCACCTACATGGATGCAATGCAGAGACCTGACTCTGAGAAATAGCTAGAGGCCATAAAATCCAAAATGGAGTCCATGAAGGTCAACGATGTGTGGACATTGGTTGACCCACCCGAAGGAGTAAAATCCATAGGGTGTAAGTGGGTCTTCAAGAGAAAGAGAGGCATAGACGGAAAGGTGGAAACCTATAAAGCCCATCTGGTTATCAAGAAATATCGTCAATGTTATGGTATAGACTATGACGAGACATTTTCTCCTGTGGCAATGTTAAAATCCATTCAGATTATGCTTGCGATAGCTGCCCATCTGGACTATGAAATCTGGCAGATGGATGTGAAGACAGCTTTTCCAAATAGAGAGCTGGACGAAGAGGTGTATATGATACAACCTGAAGGATTCACATCCACAGATGAGTCTAAGGTGTGCAGGCTACAAAGGTCCATTTATGGACTTAAACAGGCATCCCGGAGTTGGAACATACATTTTGATAGGACAATCAAGACGTATGGCTTCGTTAAGAACGGAGAGGAGCCTTGCATTTATAAGTGGGCTAATGGTCCAGTAGTGGTATTTCTTGTATTGTATGTGGATGACATTCTCTTAATCGGGAATGATGTCCCTGCATTACAGGGAATAAAGATTTGGCTATCGTCATAGTTCTCCATGAAGGATTTGGGAGAAGCTTCCTATATCCTAGGGATGAGGATCTATAGGGATAGATCTAAAAGGTTGCTTGGATTATCCCAGTCCACGTACATTGATACTATGCTGAAGAGGTTCAGCATGGAGAATTTCAAGAAAGGCTATCTACCGATAGGCCATGGAATTTCTCTCTCGAAGAGGGATTGTCTGACAATACCTCAAGAGAGAGAGCGTATGGGTAGAATTTCATATGCTTCGACAGTGAAATTTATCATGTACGTCATGATATGTACACGATCAGATATGGCATACTCACTAGGGGTAGTGAGTAGATACCAATCTGATCCAGGAGAGAATCACTGAAAGATTGTTAAAATAATCCTAAAGTATTTGAGAAATACTATGGACCAGTGGCTTGTTTATGGTGAATCGGACTTAAGACTTATAGGGTTTACAGACTCTAGTTTTCAGTCTGATCACGATGATAGCAAGAGTGTGTCGGGATTTATTTTTACCCTTAATGGTGGGGCTGTCTGCTGGAAGAGTTCCAAGCAGCACACAGTGGCTGATTCAGTTTGCGAGGCAGAGTATGTCGCTGCATCAAATGCTGCCAAAGAAGCGGTGTGGCTGAGAAAATTCATCACCGAGCTTGGAGTAGCACCCTCCCTTGTTGGTCCAGTTCTGCTCTACTGTGACAACTCTGGAGCCATTGCTCAAGCGAAGGAACCGAAGGCACACCAGCGGATGAAGCATATTCTACGCTGCTACCATCTCATCTGGGAAATAGTGGATCGAGGAGACGTCGACTTTCAGAAGATCGATGGGAAGGAGAACCTGGCCGACCCATTCACTAAAGCCATTGTGGTGAAGGAGTTCGACGACTTCAAGTCGAAGGTGGGTATTAGATACTGCACCGATTGGCTTTAGGCCAAGTGGGAGATTGTTTGGGAATAGTGTCCCAAAGCCAATCATCAGCCTGTTGACAGTTGTGCTAATTCTTATATTAATATATAAATTATAAATTAATAAAAATTATTTTAGTAATTTTCATCACAAATTATTTCATCTTCTAATGAACTCCTGTGTTGTGGTGAAGTCCTTAGGACTATTTAGACTCGACAAAGGAGGATTTGTCGTTTAGTCCTTAAACCTGTTCATGACCAAATGATACGTTGTTACCAAGGATAATAACGTTTATCAAGCATAGGTCGTTGTGTTCCATATAGGTTGGTTGTCCTCTTAACCAAGGAGTGTGAAGATACTGGTATGGCATACAGGTGAGATGTAAGGGTACATCTGCACTGAACATGACCGACTCCGGAGCTATTTCTGCTGTCAAGATTTGCTCCGATGGGATATGGGTATAATTATCTCTCCGACCTGAGACCGCCACGGTGACTTGCATGCAACTCACTACACTTAGGCACTGGACTACCTGAATTTCTAATTTAGTGACGGAAGGATGCTAGGTGTAGTCAAGTACTTGACTTGTCGGTGCATGTGTCAAGATGGGATTGACCACTCCAGTTCAGAAGCTGTGTACAGTCATGTTTCAATTTAATAAAATCTTAGCCAGGGTAGTCATAGTGAGGAGTCATAGAACTGTTTGAGTTAAGCACGATTCGGATGATCTAATCAGGGGTGACAGTTTAACCCTGAGTCGTCCTAAACACAGGGGTCAAAAGGGATGAATTATACAGTAACCATATTCACGTAGGTTCTGAGTATTTTGATTGTGACTATTCGATCTATCCAGACATCGGGTACCATTGCTAGATGGTCACTTCGATTAGTACAAAAATTGGTTCCTGTGCTACCGGCTTAGGATCGAACCTGCGGGGTCACACACATTAGAGGTTCCTATTTGATCTGATGGCTGATGAAGAGTCCTAATGCTCATGAATTATGAGTCCTACGTGTCTGGAACTCTATGATCGAGAATCAAGATTCTCTGATCATAAGTCCCACACATTTTGGGTACCGGGGTCAAGAGTCCTACTAGTTTGGGACTCTTCGATCAAGGTTTCATATCGATGGACTTTGATACCCGATTGCCCATCGGATTTAAACTCAATATTTATGAGAGATTTAATTAATAATTTGATCACTAATTAACTCAATTTGATTGAGTAATTATTTTTGGATCAAGTCCAATTGAATTGGATTCAGTTGGGTTTGACCCGATTAGGTTAAGTGTTGACCTAATCGTCAAAGTGGTTTGGTCCCTGATTTGATCAGGAGTTGGACTTAGTCAATTCCTGATTTGATTAGGATTTTATTGAACCTAATTACATCTAATTAAGTTAAGTTTAATTTATTCTAATTGTGCTTAACCTATTTTGATTAGGTTGGCTCAATTAGGTTCGAACCACCTTGACTTTTCTTCCTGCACCACCTCACTTCTTCTGCGCCCATTTGAATTCACGAGAAGCAACTTCTTATGAATTTTCTCCCACACAGAAGGCATCCCATGCCCCACTTTTGTGCACCATATGGCTGGATAAAGATGGTTGGTTGGTCATTCAAATTCAAAAGAAAGTTTGAATTTGAATGAGCAATCAACTCCATGTGCCACCTCTTATCCTTTTGTGCGCCCCATATTACACACGAGAAAGTATTTCTCGTGTAAACTCTCCATGCACAAAAGAAGCCACGCCCCTTCTCTTCTTATACCCAAGTGGATAGGGATGAGTTGGTTGCATTTGAATTCAAATTCGATTTGAATTCAAATGTGCAACCACTTATCTTTATCCTCTCACATGGATAAGATACGTCTTGCACTGTTTTAAAAGAGAAAGAGATGTGGGGCGTGCGTAGAATTTTTTTGAGAGATAGAAGGGGGTGGGAGAAAGCTTTCTGCATGAGGTGAAGGTCCAAAACCTTTCGAGAGAAAAGAAACGAAAAGAAATAAAAGTGGGCACAGAGTTTTCTTGTGTACCCTAAGGTTTTGGCTTAGGGTTCGGGAAGTGAGAAAGTGAGCTACGAGTGTTGTGAGCCCACCAAATTCAAGGGAGAGCATCATCAACTTCTCAAGCATGTTTGCTGATAATTCAGAGCATCCAAGAGATCGACAGACATCGATCGAAGGAGTTCGATCAGCATCGGCTGTCGAAAGGGCTCTACAACGAGCTAGCACTCGTGAGGAGCCGATAAGATCGAGAGCTTTGTGTGGATGATCCATAGAGGCCAGACACACTGTGTGGCTGCATTGTGATGATCAGATCCTTCCGACGGTGATCAGATTACGGTGATCGACTACCCGCACAAAGGTAATGTGTTCTGAACACATAGCAGTAAATTATTTACTGTTCAAATTTGAATTTCAAATTTAAATGCATGCATGCTGTATATCATATTTAGATCCTAGTGTAGGATAAATATATATTAATTAATTATATTAATTAATAATTTTCATTATAAAATAGTGATTTTGAAAAAAATTTAAAATTACCATTTTACCCCTGCATTAAAAATTTTACTTCAGATGTGTCTTGAGTCTACGGTGTGGAGATACCAAAGTGAGAGTACAGATATTTGTTGAGAATGAGAGTACTGAGCATGACCATCTAGAGCAGTCATAAGGAAGTCTACCTTCTCGTTAATGACTAGCTCGATGCTGCAGTTGTGTGTCTAGTTCTTTGATCTGAGGTGCATCGACAGTTCACCGTGAGTATGTTATAATTTGACTACACCATAACTCGATCTTCTAGCCACTCGAAACCCTAAGGTGTATGTTGGCTGTAGCATATTCATTGTAGGAACTAGGTCACACCAAGAAGGAATCTATCAACCTTGGTAGATAAGAGTAGTCCTATGATGATCGAAAGATCGAGTCCTTAAGCCCATGGCCATGGCAGAGTGAAATAATGGAAAAGAGTTTTCCATTGGAGTTTCACATCGGACTCAGATCAATCGATTGATTCATATGACTGATGTTGGGTTTGACGAGTTCACCTTAACCCTAATTCAGTCGAAACTCATGATAGAGGAACTCAATTACACAGGTAGCTGCATCGAGAGGTTCATCTTCAGTTCTGATGAGTTGCCACTATATACTGCTAGGTGTCACTGATAGATTTTGGAAGCAATTAGAATGATCTTGATGATCGATCATTCTAATTATCTGAATCAAAAGAGTTCTGATCCATCGAAAGGAGTTTCGATGATGTCGATGATGAGATCATGACATGTCTCATTACCATACAGAATTGAACCTAAATGGGTCACACTAACAAGGGTTAGGATTTGGATGTCATCAATTGGGCTAGCCCAATTGATTTGGATTAGATCCAATTAAGTTCAAAGAAATCGTGCTAGCACACGATTGAGCCTAACTTTCTCCTCGTGTAATCTTTTCTATCCCGACTGAGCCAAATATGATTTGACTCACTCAGAGAACCTTGAGAAGGTTTTTCTCAATCTAAATGAAGCTTATCCAGCTCAAAAAAATTTTATCTTAATTCATGAGATGAATTTAAGACAACACCTGCTAATTCCTGTCACTTGCCATTTTTATTTTAGGACATCTGTCAAATGTTGACATATGGATCTTAAACTGAAGGCCACTTGGCAAGAGCTCATTGGAGAAATTTTGTAGAGTGTCTACATGCCAAAACCACATTAAATTGGATGCTATAATCAGATTATGGCATGAGCCCAATTGGATTAAGTGGGCGCCCCAAGTGGATAAGGATGGAAGGAGTCTTGATCAACATGGACTCTTTGGTGCCAACATGATTGTGCTTATCCAAAGTTGATGCCAACTCTTGGAGAGAGGGTGGGGTTCTTATCTGATGTGATCAGATGATATCACTCCACCAATCAAAATTTTTTTGGATTTATTGAAATTTTTTGATTGGTCGAATGATGTGGCACTGCGCAGTGCAGCAGGATCTATATAAACCCTGTCTGCGCCTAGGGTTTGATGAGATTGCACAAAACCCATCAAAGCTGCCACTCCCTTTCCTCTTCTCTATATCCCATCTATATCTCTCCCTCTCCTCTTCACATCCAAGGAGTTGGATGTCCATTTGGCAAAGGTCTAAGGCGTGGTGACGCCTTGAACAGGAAGGCTACAGGACTTCTTCGATAGGTTGCTGCTCCAACTTCAGGAAGACTTTTGAAGATCTTTCTAATCAGATTTAAATTTGATTTTTAGAGCAGAGATTTATGAGGAGAAGATAATCCAAATCCTTTCTGAGTGGATACTGGTAGAGGCCAGGCGATTGCGTGACTAAATCAGAACCTCAGGCTTGCTGCGATCATCTATAGGGTAATCAGATTACCCTTGAGGTATTTCATATTTTCTCAAGTTTTTAGATTTATTTTTGAATTAATATTAGATAATAAAATTAGATCTAGAGATTTAGATCTGAAATAAATATAGGATAATTTTTTTTTAAATTATTCCACCCCAGATTTGATGAAATCTAGAAGATCCTACAAGGAAAAAGATGATTTTTCCTTCAATTGGTATCAGAGCTAGGTTCATGGCTCAATTTCAGATCTAATTTAGATCTGATTTTAATTTTAATTTATCTGATATTAAAAGATTTTAAATATCATATCAGATATAATAAAATCTAAAATTAAAATATTTAAAATTAAATCTGAGAAGATCTAACATGCATGAGATGCATGACTAGACTAGGAAAGTTTGATCTATGAATAGTCTTGTAAGTTTATATTTTAATATGATTAAAATATGAATTAGATCTAATTTATTCTCTATTTTTTCGATGTTATAAATATTATAATCAGATCAGAAAATAAAAAATAAAATTTTAATTATTACATAAGATTGATCTGTTGCATGCCTAGACTAGTTATAGAATTGTTCTAGTAACTGTCTAGAATAAATTTTATATTAAATAGTTCAATTTAAATTTTATTTTTTAGATATTATATGTGGTGTATTAAGTCTGAAAGCATATTAATTAGATCAATTTTTGATACATGAGATGTATGCAAAGCATGTATTAGTTAGATCTTAAATTATATATGTGATATGTAAATTTAGATCTAACTAGTTTTGTAGTTAAATTTATATTTTTGATTAAGGTGTTCCTCATGGCCGTCCGATTATAAGAACAAAGTAGGGTTTAAAGGCCCTCTCCTCCTATTCAATGGGGTGCTCTTATGACATGTAGGGGTGCTGCGCATTCATCCTTAATCAGAAATCAAAACTTACTTTTCTGCAAAATCCTAGATCCTGAAATCCTAGGATTTATTTTACATATTTTGTTTATGAACCCAAGACTTAATTAATGAATTAAGCTTATAGAATTAAATTAGATCTAAAATTGAGAATTTCAGATCTAAGTCATTTTTATAAAATTGGGTTCGAGCTTGGGTAGCTCAATTAGGTCTAACGGTTGATCAAACCGAATCAACAGTTGGTTAGGTGGGATCATGAAATCTAATAATTGATCAGCCTAATAGGATTATATCTGGATCAAGATCGAATCACATTTAGATATGACTCGATCAAGTTAAGACCTAATTTGGCTCAGTGGTTAGAGCCTAGATTGTAGGCTAACCCAATTAGTTTTGGTTCGACAATTTGGTGTCTAAGATAAGTTGGGCAGATGCGACCGACTAGTTTTTAATTGGGAGCTACTCGACTCGAATGCGTTCTTATCGAGTTAATGGCATATCCCTTCTACCAATCTCACTTACCTGGCCATATGTGTCGACCCAATTTTGATTTGAGGTGGCTAACAATTCGAGCTAACCCATGCCACTAGGTTAGTCATAATTGTTATGACTATGTCAAGTCAAGTTTAAAGAGACCTAAATCAAATCTTCCTAAAAAAATATTAAGTCTAAGGTCTTCCACCATTGTGGATGTGCGGGCCCTTCCCAGGGTTGATTGTTCTTGGTTGGTTACAGTGGCTCAGTTGCACCGGAAGACGCAACCATGTCCATTAGGCATTGGATGCTATGAATTAGAGGATGGGTTGGGCTCAATATTTCGGATATGGTGAGGGACCCAATCAGGAATCTAGTTCGTGCAAATGGTGTGTTTGACTTAACTAAGGATTGGAGCAATATTTCAGACATGGTGAACTTCATGAAGTAGAGACCAAGTTTTGGATGCACCATGATTAGAGAATCATTGGACAAGAGTTGTCCACTCATCAGTTGACCCATCACCAATAACTATTAGGTGAGGTGGTGAGCCAGTCAGTGAGACCGCACCACCCACTAGAAATCACTGGTCACAGAGATTTTGACATCTCTACCAAGGAAGTGTAGGGATCTGAGAAAATAGTGAGAGCCTAATTTGTTTAAAAATAAAACTCCTAAATAAATTGATTAAGTCTAATTACAAATTCTAACGAGAAACTATTGACTCTCTACAGGAAATATGTCTGTATCTAACCCCCTGACCAAAATACTAGACACCCACAGATTGACTAGACCCAATTTCAAGGACTGATTAAAGAACTACAGAATTATTCTGGGTTCTAAAAAATTAACCCATGTCTTAGACCAGGACCCACCTGCCATGCCAGCACGTCCGACTGCTGAACAGAGAGCATCTTTGGGAAAGTGGACGGATGATGATAACAAAGCAAGGTACTATATGTTGGGTGCAATGTTTGATGACTTGCAGCGCCAACATGAGAATATTATGACTACCCACCAAATGTTGGCTCACCTACAAGAGTTGTTTGGTGAACAAAGTCACGCAGCCAAGTATCAAGTCTGTCAAAGACTTTTTAAAGCTAAAATGTGTGATGGGTAGTCAGTCCAAGATCATTGTTTGATAATGATCAAGGATCTTGAGGAGCTTGAGAAGCTCAGTGTCATCTTAGACAAGGATTTTCAGACTGATATGATCCTTCAGTCCTTGTCTGATGCATATGGTCAGTTCATCATGAACTTTCATATGCATAAGATGCAGTGTACCTTGGCCGAGTTAATGAACATGCTGGTTATGGCTGAGCTTTCTATGAAGGGTTCAAAAGGCTCAGTTCTTACTGTGGAGCAGACTTCTTCCAAGAGAAAGTCTTTTGGAAAGAAAAAAAAATTTGCAAAGAAGCAGAAAGTGGATGGGAAGAAGAAGAAGACAGAATCGAAGAAGAAGGCTGCTGAAAAAGAAAAATATTTTCACTGCAAATTAGACGGCCATTGGAAGCGAAACTATCCTCAGTACCGGCCACTCTGAAGAACAAGAAGGATGGTCCTTCTGGAGGTATGCTCATTTTAGAATCTAATCTTACAGTTTCTTCTGCATCCAGTTGGGTGCTTGACTCTGGTTTTAGTGCTCATTTGTGCACTTCTATGCAGGGTCTTGAGGAGAGCAGGAGGCTGAGGGATGGAGAGATGATCCTACGTGTTGGGAACGGAGCAAGAGTTGCTACTGTGGTCGTGAAAACCTACCCTCCATGATTATCATTAGGATTAGATTTATTTCTTAGAGATTGTTATTATGTGCCTGCAGCAAGCAGGAATTTGATTTCTGTTTCATGTTTAGCACAAGAAGGCTATGTGATTAGCTTTCATAAGGACCATTGTAACATATTTTATGAAAATAATAAAGTTACAAATAGTTTTCTTATTAACGGTCTCTATCAGCTACATATTGATGTATCTGTATGTAATATCGAGCAAAATGTGAATTCCATTGGAATTAAAAGGCCTAGAGATAGTCTAAATGATAGGTATCTGTGGCACCTAAGGCTAGATCATATAGCGAAAGATAGGGTTAACAAATTGGAAAAATTCGGGTTGTTAAGTCCATTGACTTTCGAATCATATTCAGTTTGTGAATCATGCCTTCAAGGAAAAATAACCAAATTCTCTTTTGTGAGACATGGAGAAAGGGTCACAGACCTACTTTTCCTAGTACATATGAATGTGTGAGGCTAGAGGCAACTATGTCTACTTCATTATCTTTACTGATAATATGTCTAGGTACGGATATGTGTTTCTAATGAAACACAAGTCTGGAGCCTTTGAAAGGTTCAAAGAATTCAAACATGAAGTAGAAAAATAAATAGAAAAGTCCATTAAGGTTCTTCGATCAGATTGAGGAGGTGAATACCTTAGTCGAAAGTTCTTAGACTATCTTAAGGACAAAGGCATAGTCTCTCAATGGACTCCACCTGGGATGCCACAACACAATGAGATTTCAGAATGGAGAAATCGGACCCTATTAGATATGGTCCGTTCCATGATGAGCTTCACGGACCTCCCTGAGTTTTTTTGGAGATATTATCTCATGATAGCAATATATGTATTGAATAGGGTTCCATTTAAAATCGTTCCTACCACATCATATGAGATATGGTATGATAAGAAGCCAAGTCTGAGTCATCTCAGAGTTTGGGGTTGTCCGGCTCATATCAAGAGACAACAGACGGACAAGTTAGAGTTCAGGTCTTTTAGAGCTCGATTCATAGGATATCCTAAAAAGTTATTAGGATACTATTTTTATATTCTGAAAGACCACAATGTGATTGTGAGTCGAAATACTATTTTTCTTGAAAAATAATTTATTCAAGATGGTGGCATTGGAAGAATAATTAAGCTCAAGGAGAATGTCTTCCAAGAGCAACGAGCTAAAGAACCTGAGGAATCCAATCAATTAGAACCAGTCTTAACATAACCTCTTCCACCTCATAGATCGACTAGGGTTTCCCATCCTCCTGAAAGGTACTTAGGTACCATACAGGAGGATGTAAAGGAAATGTTCCTCACAAGAAATGGGGCTCATGGTGATGATCTCAAGATCTATGATGAGGCAATATCACATATCGACTCTGAGAAATGGTTAGAGGCAATAAGATCAGAAATTGACTCGATGCACTCAAACCAAGTCTGGACTTTGGTAGATCCACTTAAAGGTATTGTACCTATTGGGTATAAATGGATCTTCAAGAGAAAGATAGGTGCAGATGGAAATGTAGAGACATTCAAGGCTAGGCTCGTAGAGAAAGGTTATAGTCAGCGCGAAGGCATTGACTATCAGGATACCTTCTCGCCTATAGCCATGCTAAAATCTATTTGCACATTGCTTGCTGTTGCAGCCTACTTTGATTATGAAATACGGCAGATGGATGAGAAAACGGCGTTCTTAAATGGACATCTTGAGAAAGATATCTATATGGAACAGCCACTTGGTTTCATATCCAGTAATGATGATCACAAGGTCTGCAAGCTGCAAAGGTCCATTTATGAACTTAAGCAAGCATCTCAGAGTTGGAATACTCATTTCAATGATGTGATCAAAATATTTGGTTTCATCAAGAACGAGGAGGAACCATGTGTGTTCAAAAAGGTCAGTGGGAGTGCAGTTGTCTTCCTCATATTGTACGTAGATGACATCCTCCTAATTGGGAATGACATTCCCATGTTGACCTCAGTCAAAGTATGGTTGTCTAAGGAGTTCTCTATGAAAGATCTAGGAGAGGCATCCTTTATACTGGGTATTAAAGTCTATAGAGATAGACAAAATAGGATGCTGGAACTTTCACAGAAGATGTACATAGAGGAGGTACTAAAAAAGTTTAGCATGAAAAACTCCAAGAGAGGTTTAGTACCTTTTAGACATGGCATTCATCTCTCCAAGAAGATGTGCCCTAGCACACTTGAGGAGATTGAACATATGAGCACAATCTCTTATGCTTCGGCAATAGGGTGCCTCATGTATGCCATGCTATGTTCACGACCTGATATAGCCTATGTTGTGAGTGTCATAAGCAGATATCAGTCGAATCCAGGTGAAGAGCACTGGACTTCTGTGAAATGTATCCTTAAGTACTTGAGAAGGACTAAGGATATGTTTCTAGTCTTTGGGAATGGAGAACTCCAGATTCAGAGATATACAGACTCAAACTTTATGTTTGATATAGATGATCAAAAGTCAACATCTGGGAGTCTGTTCATTTACAATGGTGGTGCAGTTAGCTGGAAGAGTTTCAAGCAGACGGTGATTGCAGATTCCACCATGGAGGCAGAGTATATTGCTGCATCGAAAGCTACGAAGGAGGTATTCTGGTACAAAAAGTTTACCGCGGAGCTTGGAGTGATGTCATCAGATGTCATCTCTCTTTACTGCAACAATAATGATACCATAGCCCTAGCTAAGGAGCCAAGGTCTCACCAGAAGTCCAAGCATATCGAGCGGCGATTCCATCTGATCCATGATTACCTCAAAAAAAGTTATGTCGAGGTTAAGAGAGTCGACTCCACAAACAATGTGGCAAACCCACTGACAAAGTCATTAGGCTAGCAAAAGATCGAAGCCCACCTTGAGAAGATGGGACTTAGATATGTAGCCAATTGGCATTAGGTCAAGTGGGAGTTTGTTAGATGTGTGCCCTAGATGCCAGATTGGCTGACACATTCCTGTACAAATCTAAGGATAAATTTATAATTTTAACTATAAATCAATAAATAGATTATTCTTCTATCACATTGTGTACATTGTGTCTGTGATACATCCCTTGAGTTAGTAGAAATGTCAATTCATATTTTCAAGAGTTTAAAATTTAAGACATGAATTTACATAACTAACTCATAAACAGCTCCTGACCATAGGATCATCATGAAGATGGTGATCGATTCAAAAGGTTGGTGTACGATCGCTTCCTTAGGATAGATGTGTCTTGAGTCTACAGTGTGAAAATACCAAAGTGAGAGTACAGATATTCGTTGAGAATGAGAGTACTGAGCGTGACCGTCTAGAGCAGTCATAAGGAAGTCTACCTTCTCGTCAATGACTAGCTCGATGCTGAAGTTGTGTGTCTAGTTCTTTGACCTGAGGTGCATCGACAGTTCACCTTGAGTGTGTTATAATTTGATTACACCATAACTCGATCTTCTAGCCATTCGAAATCCTGAGGTGTATGTTGGCTGTAGCATATTCATTGTAAGAACTAGGTCGCACCAAGAAGGGATCTATCAACCTCGATAGATAAGAGTAGTCCTATGATGATCGAAAGATCGAGTCCTCAAGCCCATGGCCATGACAGAGTGAAATAACGGAAAAGAGTTTTCCATTGGGGTTTTACATCGAACTCGGATCAATCGATTGATTCATATGACTGATGTTGGGTTTAATGAGTTCACCTTAACCCTAATTTAGTCGGGACTCATGATAGAGGAACTCAATCACACAGGTAGCTACATCGAGAGGTTCATCTTCAATTCTGATGTTGCCACCATATACTGCTAGGTGTCACGATGGATTTTGAAAGCAATTAGAATGATCTTGATGATCGATCATTCTAATTATCTGAATTAGAAGAGTTTTGATTCATCGAAAGGAGTTTCGATGATGTCGATGATGAGATCACGACATGTCTCATTATCATACAGAATTGAACCTAATTGGGTCAAACTAACAAGGGTTAGAATTTGGACGTCATCAATTGGGCTAGCCCAATTGATTTGGATTAGATCCAATTAGGTTCAAGAAAATCGTGCTAGCACACGATTGAGCCTAACATTATCCTCATGTAATCTTTTCTATCTCGACTGAGCCAAATATAATTTGACTCACTCAGAGAACCTTGAGAAGATTTCTCTTAGTCTAAATGAAGCTTGTTCAGCTCAAAAAAGTCTTGTCTTAATTCATGAGATAAATTTAAGACAACACCTGCTAATTCCTGTCACCTGCCATTTTCATTTTAGGACATCTGTTAAATATTGACATATAGGTCTTAAACTGAAGGCCACTTCGCAAGAGCTCATTGGAGGAATTTTGTGGAGTGTCCACATGCTAAAATCATATTAAATTGGGCACCATAATCAGATTATGGTGTGAGCCCAATTGGATTAAGTGGGCGCCCCAAGTGGATAAGGATGAAAGGAGTCTTGATCAACATGGACTCTTTGACGCCAACATGATTGTGCTTATCCAAAGTTGGTGCCAACTCTTGGAGAGAGGGTGGAGTTCTTATCTGATGTGATCAAATGACATCACTCTATCAATCAAAATTTTTTTGAATTTATTAAAATTTTTTGATTGATCGAATGATGTGGCACTGCGCAGCACAGCAGGGTCTATATAAACCCTGTCTGCGCCTAGGGTTTGATGAGATTGCACAAAACCCATTAAAGCTATCACTTCCTTTCCTCTTCTCTATGTCCCATCTATAGGTCTCCCTTTCCTCTTCATGTCCAAGGTGTTGGGCATCCATCTGGCAAAGGTCTAAGGCATGGTGACACCTTGAATAGGAAGGCTGCAGGACTTCTTCGACAGGCTGCTGCTCCAACTTCAGGAAGACTTTTGAAGATCTTCCTAATCAGATTTAGTTTTGATTTTTAGAGAAAATATTTGTGAGGAGAAGATGATCTAGATCCTGCCTGAGTGGATACTGATAGAGGCCAAGTGATTGCGTGGCTAAATCAGAACCTCAAGCTTACTGTGATCATCTATAGGGTAATCAGATTACCCTTGAGGTATTTCATATTTCCTCAAGTTTTTAGATTTATTTTTGAATTAATATCAAATAATAAAAATAGATCTAGAGATTTAGATCTGAAATAAATATAGAATAATTTTTTTTAAAATTATTCCATCCCAGATTTGATGAAATCTGGAAGATCCTATAAGAAAAAAAGTAGTTTTTCTTTCACTATATTCAAATAGGTTCTTGAGTGTTGCTTAGCATACATTTAGCCTATCCGGACATCGGGTACTATTATTAGATGGTTACTCTGATTGGTACAAGAATCAGTTTCTGTGCTACCGACTTAGGTTTGAACCTATGGGGTTACACATATTAGAAGTTTCTCTCCAATTATATGGCTAATCTGAAGAGTCCCAGTCAAGGGGGACTCTGGTGAAGAGTCCCACTTGACGGAGACTCTACTGAAGAGTCTCACTGGACGAAGACTCTAGAGAAGAGTCCCACTAGACTTGGACTCTATCTTTAATAAAGAATTAATTTGTGATTAGATCACTAATTAGCTCAATTTGATTGAGCATTAAAGTCTGGATCAAGTCTGATTGAATTTGATTCAATCAGGTCAAGTCTGATTAGGTTATGAGATAACCTAATCGGTAAGGAAGAAATGATCCTGATTTGATCAGATCTATGACTCAATTAATTTATTGATTTGATCAAATTTAATTGAGATTATAAAAGTCTAATTAAATTAAGTTCATCATATTTTATTTAGATCTAATTAGATTGGATTTGATGTTAGATGTGTGCCCTAGATGCCAGATCGGCTGACATATTCCTGTACAGATCTAAAGGCAAATTTGTAATTTTGACTATAAATGAATAAAAGAATTATTCTTCTATCACATTGTGTACATTGTGACTGTGATACATCTTTTGAGTTAGTAGGAATGTTAATTCATATTTTTAAGAGTTGAAAATTTAAGACATGAATTTACATAACTAACTCATAAACAGCTCCTGACCATAGGATCATCATGAAGATGGTGATCGATCCTGAAGGTTAGTATACAATTATTTTCTTAGGATAGATGTTTCTTGATTCTATGGTGTGAAGATAATGGAGCGAGAGTACAGGTATTCATTGAGAATGAAAGTACTGAGCGTGACCATATCGAGCAGTCATAAGGAAGTCTACCTTCTCGTCGATGACTAGCTCGATGCTGCAGTTGTGTGTCTAGTTCTTTGACCTGAGGTGCATCGACAGTTCACCTTGAGTATGTTATAGTTTGACTACACTATAACTCAATCTTCTAGCCATTCAGAATCCTGAAGTGTATGTTGGCTGTAGCATATTCATTGTAAGAACTAGGTCGCACCAAGATGGGATCTATCAACCTCAATAGAAGAGAGGAGTAGTCCTATGGTGATCGAAAGATCGAGTCTTTAAGCCCATGGTCATGGTAGAGTGAAATAATAAAAAAAAAGTTTTCCATTGGGGTTTCACATCGGATTTGGATCGATCGATTAATTCATATGACTGATGTTGGGTTTGATGAGTTCACCTTAACCCTAATTCAGTCGGGACTCATGATAGAGGAACTCACTCACATAGGTTGCTGCATCGAGAGGTTCATCTTCAGTTCTGATGGGTTGCTACCACATACTGCTAGGTGTCACTAGTAGATTTTGAAAGCAATTAGAATGATATTTGATGATCGATTATTCTAATTGTCTGAATCAAAAGAGTTCTGGTCCATCGAAAGGAGTTTCGATGATGTCGATGATGAGATCATGACATATCTCATTACCATACAGAATTGAATCTAACTAGGTCACACAAACAAGGGTTAGGGTCTGGATGTCATCAATTGGGCTAACCCAATTGATTTGGATTAGATCCAATTAGGTTCAAGGAAATCATGCTAGCACATGATTGAGCCTAACTTTCTCCTCGTGTAATCTTTTCTATCTCTACTGAGCCAAATATGATTTGACTCATCCAGAGAACTTTAAAAGATTTCTCTCAATCTAAATAAAGCTTATCCAGCTTAGAAAAGGCTTGTCTTAATTCATGAGATGAATTTAAGACAACACCTGCTAATTCCTAGCACTTGTCAATTTCATTTTAGGACATCTGTCAAATATTGACATATGGGTCTTAAACTGAAGAGAGCTCATTGGAGGATTTTTTTGGAGTGTCCATATACCTAAACCATATTAAATTGAGTGCCATAATCAGATTATGGTGTGAGCCCAATTGGATTAAAGTGGGTGCCCCAAATGGATAAGGATGAAAGAGTCTTGATTAACATGGACTCTTGGGCACCACCTCTATTTGTGCTTATCCAATGTTGGCACCATATTTTGGAGATAAGGTGGGGTTCTTATCTGATATGATTATATGATATCACTCTAGCAATCAAAAGTTTTTCAAAATTTATTAGAATTTTTTGATTGGTTGAATGATGTGGCACTGCGCAATATACAGGGTCTATATAAACCCTGCTGCACCTAGGGTTTCGAGGTAGAAGTTATTTTATGTAGAAAACCCAATAGCTGCCACCCCCTCCCCTCTTCTCTATATCCTCCCTGCTCTCCTTCCTCCTCTCTTCACGTCCAAAGAGTTGGACGTCCATTTGGCAAATATCCAAGGCGTGGTGATGCCTGGAACAGAAGGCTGCAAGACTTCCTCGATAGGCTGCTGCTCCAACTTCAGGAAGACTTTTGAAGATCTTTCTAATCAGATTTAGATCTAATTTTTGGAGCATAGATTTGTGAGGAGAAGATGTTCTAGGTCCTATCTGAGTAGATATTGGTAGAGGCCAGGCGCTTGCGTGGCTACATCAGAACCTCGGGCTGTGCTGAGATCATCTACGGGGTAATCAGATTACCCTTGAGGTATTACTTATTTTCTCATCCATTTTAGATTTATTTTAGACTTAATATCAGATATGAAGATTATATCTAAAGATTTAGAATTGAAATATATGTAGGATAAATTTTTTTTAAATTATTCCACCCCAGATTTGATGAAATTTAGAAGATCCTATGAGAAAAAATGGTTTTCCTCCTTCAACTGGTATTAGAGCCAGGTTGTTAACTCTATTTCAGATCTAATTTAGATCTAATTTTAATTTTTATTTATTTGATATTAAAGATTTCAGATATCACATCAGATTTGATAAGATCTAAAATCAAAATATTTAAAATTAAATCTAAGAAGATCTAACATGCATAAGATGCATGACTAGACTAGGATTAGTTGAATCCATGAATAGTCTTAAGTCTTATATTTTAATGAGATTAAAATATAAATTAAATCTAATTTATTTTTTGTTTTTTTAATATTATAAGTATTATAATTAGATCAGAAAATAAAAAATAAAATTTTAATTTTTTCATAAAATTGATCTGTTGCATGCCTAGACTAGTTGTAGAATTGTTCTAGTAACTTGTCTAGAATAGATTTAATTTTGAATAGTTCTATTTAAATCTTATTTTTTAGATATTACATGTGATGTATCAGATCTAAAAGCATGTTAATTAGATTGATTTTTGGTACATGAGATGTATGCAAAGCATGTATTAGTTAGATCTTAAATTGTATATGTGATATGTTAATTTTGATCTAACTAGTTTTGTAGTTAAATTTATATTTCTGATTAAGATATTCCTCATGGCCGTCCGGTCATAAGAATGAAGTAGAGTTTTAAGACCCTCTCTTTCCATTCAATGGGGTGTTCATATGACGTGTAGGGGTACCGCGCGTTCATCCTTAATCAGAAATCAAAACTTACTTTTCTGCAAAATTCTAGATCCTGAAACCCTAGGATTTATTTTACATGCTTTGTTTATGAACTCAAACTTAATTAATGAATTAAGCTTATGAAATTAAGTTAGGTCTAAAATTAAGAATTTCAGATCTAAGATATTTTCATAAAATTGGGTTCGGGCTTGCGTAGCTTAATTAGGTCAGCGGTTGATCAAATCGAATCAAGAGTTGGTTAGGTGGGATCATGAAAGCTAATAATTGACCAGCCTAATAGAATTAAGTCTGGGTCAAGGTTGAATCATATTTAGATGTGACCCGATCAAGTTAAGACCTAATTTGGCTCAGAGGTTAGAGTCTGGATTGTAGGCTAACCAAATTAGTTCTAGTTTGATAATTTGGTGTCTAAGGTAAGTTGGGCAGATGCGACCGACTGATTTTTAATTAGGAGCTACTCAACTCGAATGCGTTCTTATCGAGTTAATGGCATATCCCTCCCACTAGTCTCACTTACCTGGCCATATGTGTTGACTCAGTTCTGATTAGAGGTGGCTAACAATTTGAGCTAACCCATGTCACTAGATTAGTCATAATTGTTATGACTATGTCAAGTCAAGTTTAATGAGACCTAAATCAAATCTCCCTAAGAAAATATTAAGTCTAGGTCTTCCATCATTGTGAATGTGCGGGCCCTTCCCAGGGTTGATTGTTCTTGACTGGTTACAGTGGCTCAGTTGCACTGGGAAGATGCAACCATATCCATTAGGCATTGGATGCTACGAATTAGAGGATGGGTTGGGCTTAATATTTCGGATACGGTCAGGGATCCAATCAGAATCTAGTTCGTACAAATGGTGGGTCTGACTTAACTAAAATTGGAGCAATATTCTGGACACGGTGAGCTTCATGAATTAGAGATCAAGTTTTGGGTGCATCATGATTAGAGAATCATTGGACAAGAGTTATCCACTCATCGGTTGACCCATCATCAATAACTGTTAGGTGAGGTGGTGAGCCAGTCGGTGAGACCGCACCATCCACTAAAAATTACTAATCACAGAGATTTTCACATCTCTACCAAGGGAGTGTAGGAATCTGAAAAAATAGTGAGAGCCTAATTTGTTTAAAAATAAACCCCTAAACAAATTGGTTAAGTTTGATTATAAAATCTAACTAGAAACTTTTGACTCTCTACAGGAAACATGTTTGCCTCAAACCCCCTGATCAAAATTTTTGACACCCATAGACTGACTGGACCCAATTTTAAAGACTGATTGAGGAACTATAAAATTATTCTAGATTTCAAAAAATTGACTCATGTCTTGGACCAAGACCCACCTGCCATACCAACACGTCCGACTGCTGAATAGAGAGCGTCTCTGAAAAGTGAACGGATGATGATAACAAAGCAAGGTACTACATGTTGGGTGCAATATCTGATGATTTGCAGTACCAACATGAGAATATTTTGACTACCCACCAAATGTTGGCTCACCTGCAAGAATTGTTTGGTGAACAGAGTCGCTTGGCCAAGTATCAAGTCTGTCAAAGACTTTTTAAGGCCAAGATGCATGTTGGGCAATCAGTCCAAGATCATTGTTTGATAATGATTAAGGATCTTGAGGAGCTTGAGAAGCTCGGTATCATCTTAGACAAAGATTTTCAGATTGATGTGATCCTTCAGTCTTTGTCTGATGCATATGGTCAGTTCATCATGAACTTTCATATGCATAAGATACAGTGTACCTTGGCTGAGTTAATCAACATGTTGGTTATGGCTGAGCTTTCTATGAAGAGTTCAAAAGGCTCAGCTCTTACTGTGGAGCAGACTTCTACCAAGAGAAAGTCTTTTGGGAAGAAAAGAAGTCTGTGAAGAAGCAGAAGGTGGATGGAAAAAAGAAAAAGACAGAACCAAAGAAGAAGGCTGCTGATAAGAGAAAATATTTCCACTGCCAATCAGACAGCCATTGGAAGCGAAACTGTCCTCAGTAACCTGGCCACCCTGAAGAATAAGAAGGATGGTTCTTCTGGAGGTATGCTCATTTTAGAGTCTAATCTTACGGTTTCTTCTGCATCCAGTTGGGTGCTTGACTCTGGTTCTAGTGCTCATTTGTGCACTTCTATACAGGATCTTGAGGAGAGCAGGAGGCTGAGGGATGGAGAGATGATCCTACGTGTCGAAAATGGAGCAAGAGTTGCTACTGTGGTCGTGAAAATCTATCCTCTACGATTACCGTTAGGATTAGATTTAGTTTTAAGAGACTGTTATTATGTGCCTGCAGCAAGCAGAAATTTGATTTCTGTTTCATGTTTAGCACAAGAAGGCTATGTGTTAGCTTTCATAAGGACCATTGTAACATATTTTATGAAAATAATAAAGTTGCAGATGGTTTTCTTATTAATGGTCTCTATCAGTTACATGTTGATGTATCTGTATTTAATATCGAGGAAAATGTGAATGCCATAGGAATTAAAAGGCCTAGAGATAGTCTAAATAATAGGTATCTGTGGCACCTAAGGCTAGGACATATAGCGGAAGACAGGATTAACAAATTGAAAAAATCTGGGCTATTGAGTTCGTTGACTTTTGAGTCATATCCAGTTTGTGAATCATACCTTCAAGGCAAAATGACCAAGCTTTCTTTTGTGGGACATGGGGAAAGGGCCAAAGACCTACTTGTCCTAGTACATACGGATGTGTGCGGCCCATTTGATGTGCCGGTTAGAGGTAATTATGTCTACTTCATTATCTTTATCGATGATATATCTAGGTACGGATATGTGTTTCTAATAAAACACAAGTCTGAAGCTTTTGAAAGGTTCAAAGAATTCAGACATGAGGTAGAAAAATAAATAGGAAAGCCCATTAAGGTTCTTCGATCAGATCGAGGAGATGAATACCTTAGTCGGGAGTTCCTAGACTATCTTAAGGACAATGGTATAGTCTCTCAATGGACTCCACCTGGAATGCCTCAACTCAATGGGATTTCAGAATGAAGAAATCGGACCCTATTAGATATGGTCCGTTCCATGATGAGCTTCACGAATCTCTCATAATTTTTTGGGGACATTGTCTCATGGCAGCAATTTATGTATTGAATAGGGTTTCCTTTAAAACCATTCTTACCACACCATATGAGATATGGCATGGTAAGAAGCCAAGTCTGAATCATCTCAAAATTTGGGGTTGTCCGGCTCATATCAAGAGACAGCAGGCAGACAAGTTAGAGTTCAGGTCTTTTAGAGCTCGGTTCATAGGATATCCTAAAGAGTCATTAGGATACTATTTCTATATTCTGAAAGACCACAATGTGATTGTGAGTCGAAATGCTATTTTTCTTGAAAAATAGTTTATTCAAGATAGTGGCATCGAAAGAATAATTAAGCTCAAGGAGAATGTCTCCCAAGAGCAACGAGCTCAAGAACCTGAGGAACCCAATCAATTAGAACCAGTCCCAACACAACCTCTTCCACCTCGTAGATCGACTAGGATTTTTCGTCCTCCTGAAAGGTACTTAGGTACCATACAAGAGAAAGTAGAGAAAATATTCCTCATGGGAAATGGGGCTCATGGTGATGACCCCAAGACCTATGACGAGGCGATATTAGATATCGACTCCAAGAAATAGTTAGAGGCAATGAGATCAGAAATTGACTTGATGCACTCAAACCAAGTCTGGACCTTGGTAGATCCACCTGAAGGTATTATACCTATTGGGTGTAAATAGATCTTCAAGAGAAAGATAGGTGCAATAGGAATGTAGAGACATTCAAGGCTAGGCTCATAGCGAAAGGTTATAGTCAACACGAAGACATTGACTATCAGGATACCTTTTCGTCCGTTGCCATGCTAAAATCCATCCGCACATTGCTTGCTGTTGCAGGCTATTTCGATTATGAAATATGGCAGATGGATGTGAAACCAGCATTCTTAAATGAATATCTTGAGGAAGATATCTATATGGAACAGTCGCTTGGTTTCACATCCAGTGATGATGATCACAAGATCTGCAAGTTGCAAAGGTCCGTTTATGGACTTAAGCAAGCATCTCAGAGTTGGAATACTCATTTCAATGATTGGATCAAAATGTTTGATTTTATCAAGAACGAGGAGGAACCATGTGTGTTCAAAAAGATCAGTGAGAGTGCAGTTGTCTTCCTTGTATTGTACGTAGATAACATCCTCCTAATTGGGAATGACATTCCCATGTTGATCTCAATCGAAGTATGGTTGTCTAAGGAGTTCTCTATGAAAGATCTAGGAGAGGCATCTTTTATACTGGGGTATTATGGTCTATAGAGATAGACCAAATAGGATGCTGGGACTTTCACAGAAGATGTACATAGAGGAGGTGCTAAAAAGATTTAGTATGAAAAACTCTAAAAGAGGTTTAGTATTTTTTAGACATGGCATTCATCTCTCCAAGAAGATGTGCCCTAGCACACCTAAGGAAATGAATGCATGAGCAAGATCCCTTATGCTTCGCAATAGGGAGC
>NC_025993.2:51677192-51823148 GCF_000442705.2 Elaeis guineensis
CTAGGATTTTTCGTCCTCCTGAAAGGTACTTAGGTACCATACAAGAGAAAGTAGAGAAAATATTCCTCATGGGAAATGGGGCTCATGGTGATGACCCCAAGACCTATGACGAGGCGATATTAGATATCGACTCCAAGAAATAGTTAGAGGCAATGAGATCAGAAATTGACTTGATGCACTCAAACCAAGTCTGGACCTTGGTAGATCCACCTGAAGGTATTATACCTATTGGGTGTAAATAGATCTTCAAGAGAAAGATAGGTGCAAATAGGAATGTAGAGACATTCAAGGCTAGGCTCATAGCGAAAGGTTATAGTCAACACGAAGACATTGACTATCAGGATACCTTTTCGTCCGTTGCCATGCTAAAATCCATCCGCACATTGCTTGCTGTTGCAGGCTATTTCGATTATGAAATATGGCAGATGGATGTGAAACCAGCATTCTTAAATGAATATCTTGAGGAAGATATCTATATGGAACAGTCGCTTGGTTTCACATCCAGTGATGATGATCACAAGATCTGCAAGTTGCAAAGGTCCGTTTATGGACTTAAGCAAGCATCTCAGAGTTGGAATACTCATTTCAATGATTGGATCAAAATGTTTGATTTTATCAAGAACGAGGAGGAACCATGTGTGTTCAAAAAGATCAGTGAGAGTGCAGTTGTCTTCCTTGTATTGTACGTAGATAACATCCTCCTAATTGGGAATGACATTCCCATGTTGATCTCAATCGAAGTATGGTTGTCTAAGGAGTTCTCTATGAAAGATCTAGGAGAGGCATCTTTTATACTGGGTATTATGGTCTATAGAGATAGACCAAATAGGATGCTGGGACTTTCACAGAAGATGTACATAGAGGAGGTGCTAAAAAGATTTAGTATGAAAAACTCTAAAAGAGGTTTAGTATTTTTTAGACATGGCATTCATCTCTCCAAGAAGATGTGCCCTAGCACACCTAAGGAAATGAATGCATGAGCAAGATCCCTTATGCTTCAGCAATAGGGAGCCTCATGTATGTCATACTATGTACACGACCTGATATAGCCCATGCTGTGAGTGTCACAAGCAGATATCAGTTGAATCCTGATGAAGAGCACTGAACTTCTGTGAAATGTATTCTTAAGTACTTGAGAAGGACTAAGGATATGTTTCTAGTCTTTGAAAATAGAGATCTCCAGATTCAGAGATATACAGACTCAGACATTATGTCTGATATAGATGATCGAAAGTGGACATCTGAAAGTCTGTTCATTTGTAATGGTGGTGCAATCAGCTGGAAGAGTTTCAAGCAAACGGTGATTGCTGATTCCACCATGGAGGCAGAGTACATTGCTGCATCGAAAGCTACGAAGGAGGCATTCTGGTACAAAAAATTTGCCGCAGAGCTTGGAGTGATGTCATCGGATGCCACACCTCTTTACTACGATAATAATAGCGCCATAGCCCTAGCTAAGGAGCCAAGATCTCATCAAAAGTCCAAGCACAACGAGCAACGATTCTATTTGATCCGTGATTACCTCGAAAAAGGTTATATCGAGGTCAAGAGAGTCGACTCCATAGATAATATGGCAGATCCGCTGACTAAGCCATTGGGCCAGCAAAAGATCTAAGCCCACCTTAAGAAGATGGGACTTAGATATGTAGCCAATTATCTTTAGATCAAGTGGGAGTTTGTTAGATGTGTGCCCAAGATGCCAGATTGGCTGATACATTCCTGTACAGATCTAAGGATAAATTTATAATTTTGACTATAAATAAATAAAAGGGTTATTCTTCTATCACATTGTGCACATTGTGTCTGCGATACATTCTTTGAGTTAGTAGGAATATTAATTCATATTTTTAAGAGTTAAAAATTTAAGACATAAATTTACATAACTAACTCATAAACAGCTCCTGACTATAGGATCATCACGAGGATGGTGATCGATCTGAAAGGTTAGTGTACGATCGCTTCCTTAGGGTAGATGTATCTTGAATCTACGATGTGGAGATATCAGAGCGAGAGTACAGGTATTTATTGAGAACGAGAGTACTGAGCATGACCATATCAAGAAGTCATAAAGAAGTCTACCTTCTCATCAATGACTAGCTCGATGCTGCAGTTGTGTATCTAGTTTTTTGACCTGAGGTGCATCGATAGTTTACCTTGAGTGTGTTATAGTTTGACTATACCATAACTCGATCTTCTAGCCATTCGAAACCCTGAGGTGTATGTTGGCGATAGCATATTCATTGTAGGAACTAGGTCGCACCAAGATGGGATCTATCAACCTCGGTAGAAGAGAGGAGTAGTCCTATGGTAATCGAAAGATCGAGTCCTTAAGCCCATAGCCATGGCAGAGTGAAATAATGAAAAAAGAGTTTTCCATTGAGATTTTACATCAGACTCGAATCGATCGATTGATTCATATGACTGATGTTGGGTTTGATGAGTTCACCTTAACCCTAATTCAGTCGGGACTCATGATAGAGGAACTCAATCACACAGGTAGCTGCACCGAGAGGTTCATTTTCAATTCTGATGGATTGCCATCACATACTGCTAGATGTCATTAGTGGATTTTGAGAGCAATTAGAATGATATTTGATGATCGATCATTCTAATTGTCTGAATCCAAAGAGTTCTGGTCCATCGAAAAGAGTTTCGATGATGTCGATGATGAGATCACGACTTATCTCATTACCATACAGAATTGAACCTAACTGGGTCACACAAACAAGGGTTAGGGTCTGAAAGTCATCAATTGGGCTAACCCAATTGATTTGGATTAGATCCAATTAGGTTCAAGGAAATCGTGCTAGCACATGATTGAGCCTAACTTTCTCTTCGTGTAATCTTTTCTATCTCTAAATATGATTTGACTCATCCAGAGAACCTTGAAAAGGTTTCTCTCAGTCTAAACAAAGCTTGTCCAGCTCAGAAAAGGCTTTTCTTAATTCATGAGATGAATTTAAGACAACACCTGCTAATTCCTAGCACCTACCAATTTCATTTTAGGACATCTGTCAAATGTTGATATATGGGTCTTAAACTGAAGAGAGCTCATTGAAAGATTTTTATGGAGTGTCCACATATCTAAACCACATCAAATTGGGTGCCATAATCAGATTATGGTGTGAGCCCAATTGGATTAAAGTGGGCGCCCCAAATGGATAAGGATGAAAGAGTCCTGATTAACATAGACTCTTGGGCGCCACCTCTATTTGTGCTTATCCAATGTTAGTGCCATCTTTTGGAGATAAGGTGAGGTTCTTATCTGATATAATCAGATGATATCTTTCCACCAATCAAAATTTTTTCAGAATTTATTAGAATTTTTTGATTGGTTGAATGATGTGGCATTGCACAGCATACAGGGTCTATATAAACCCTGCTGTGCCTAGGGTTTCGAGGTAGAAGTTGTTTTATGCACAAAACTCAATAGCTGCTGCCCCCTCCCCTCTTGTCCATATCTTCCCTGCTCTCCTTCCTTCCCTCTTCACGTCCAAAGAGTTGGACATCCATCTGGCAAAGATCCAAGGCATGGTGATGCCTGGAACAGAAGGCTGCAAGACTTCTTCGACAGGCTGCTGCTCCAACTTTAGAAAAACTTTTGAAGATCTTTCTAATCAGATTTAGATCTGATTTTTGGAGCATAGATTCATGAGAAGATATTTTAGGTCCTACCTAAATGGATACCGGTAGAGGCCAAGCACTTGTGTGGCTACATCAGAACCTCGGGCTGTGCTGAGATCATCTACAGGGTAATCAGATTACCCTTGAGGTATTACTTGTTTGCTCATCCCTTTTAGATTTATTTTAGACTTAATATCAGATATGAAGATTAGATCTAGAGACTTAGATCTAAAATATATGTAAGATATTTTTTTTTTAAATTATTCTATCCCAGATTTGATGAAATCTGAAAGATCCTATGAGGAAAAGCGGTTTTCCTCCTATATTTGAAAGAAATCTAATTGGTTGAACCCTAGAGTCCCAACTGAGTAGGACTCTATCCCTTGCGCCACCTAAATTGTCTCACACTTTTTCTCACCACACAAAATCAGTTTGTATGTGAGAAAATCAAAAAATAATCCTTCTTTTGTCGCCCATTAAGGATAGGAATTGATTGATTTTGATTTGAATTCAAGTTAGTTTGAATTTCAACTTAAAACCTTATCCATATCCTTCCACACGTTGGCTACTTTTGAAGGGGTCTATTGTGTATGAGAAAATGAGATCTTTCTAACTAATTTTCATGCTTAATTTTCTTTGATAAGTCTCTTTTTAAGTTTGATAAGGGTGAGAAAAAGTTGAAATCAAATTGAAATTCAAAAGAGTTTGAATTGCAACAAACTCCTGCCCTTATCCTATTTTATCTGGTTTGTGCGACAACCATAAAAAGACCACAATTTTGTGTGCCAAAAAAAGAGAGCTCTTGACCATGAGATATCAGAGAGAGATGGGGTCAAAAATACTTCTTTGGGATGTGAGGATTGGATGGGTTTCCTTCCTCCTTGGTGTGAATAAAAGAGGAGACCGTTCTCCTCTTGGGTGAGAGACCTAGAAATGTTCTAGATCTTTGGATAAGGAAAAAACTAAAGAAAAGAGAGTCTTCATCTAAATTTTCTCTACCATCTAGCCTCCTTCTCTAATCCATCTTCGATATTGAAAAGGTCTGAGATGATTGAAAAAGAAGATCAAGTCAGATCTGCCATCAGAAGCCGATTGCACGAGCTAGCACTCCCGCGAAGGGCTGATCGATCTGAGGGGCTTCGTGTGGACCATTCGTAGAGGCCAAATACTTGTGCAGCTGGTCGACATCAGTGAGAGCTTCATACCATGCTTACCAGAAGTGAAGATCATCAACCCATGAAAAGGTGATGAGTTCTGAACTCTACCGACATAATCTAAAGGTTAGATCAAATTCCAGACATCGATGTGATCGATGTAGCCTTCTATTTTATTTTAGATTTTATTTGTAATTTTTTTATATCATAGATCCTTAATGATAGTTTAGATTTGATCTAAGACATGTTTAGAAGATTAAAATATTTAATTTTTTATTATTTCACTATAAAATTTTAAAAATATATGCTTTGAACTATTCATTTTTTCTTCATATGGTATCAGAGCTAGATTTCTTATGACATATATTTTTTTGTATATAATCTGATTTTAATTATTTAGATTATATCTAAATAGTTAATTTTGAATCTGAGTAGTATAGTAATCTGATTGGATAGATCCTCATAGCCATCCGATCATAGAAAAAATCAAGATTTTACTATCCTATTTATCCATTCGATGGAATCTCTTATGGCGTGTAGGGGTGCTGCACAGTCTTTTTCTTGATGATGAACAATGAAAAAAATTTTAAAATTTTATTTTAGATCTAAAGTAATATATATTAGATCTAAAGTTAAAGTTTTGATCATTAGATGATTGATTGTAAAAATATTTTACAAAATTAAAAATTATTTTCAAACACCGAATCGGAACCCATATCAGTCCAAAACTTAATTGAGAATTAAGCAATCTAGATTTGAGAATCAAAGATCTAAGGCATTAATTTCATAACTCATGGGTTAATGTGTTAGCTCAAGTCAAGTCCATTTAACTGGATTAGACCTAGGGTTAGAAATCATTGATAATGGATCATGTTAGTAATTGATCAAATCTAATTAAAAGTTAATTTTGATTGGGTCAATTTCTTCTCTTAATCAATTTCAATAGTTGTAGTTGGTCAAGTCTATATCTTTGATTAGACCATTATGGACTTTGATCATAGCTCTGTGGTCGAATCTAAGTCTATAAGTTGATCAAATTGAAAATGACTAACCAGTAGGTATCTAAGATAAGTATGGCAGCTTTGATCGATGGTCATAAATTAGGAGCTACTCGCATAGATTGAGTCTATGTCGAGTTAATGGCATATCCCTCCCATCGATCTCACTTATCTGGCCAATATAGTGAATCATATTTTGATTAGATCACTTAATGATTGGAGTTGACCCATGCTAACTAGAAAATCAGTATGACTGATTTAGGTATCCCTAGTTCAACTTGTCTTGAGTCCTCTTTATGACTTGGTGAAGCCAGTAGGAGGATTCATGACTGGTTGGCTGGACCAGCTTATGCCTGATCTTCTTAAATCTGACTTGGTGAAGTCAGTGGGAAGATTAAGACTAACTGATCAAGTCTCATCTCATCTCTCAATTCAACTTAAATCTTCTAAAATTATTAGGTCCTTAAAATGAAATAGTTATGGTGATAACTAGATCACAGCCTCCCATTAAGTTGGGTGATAATGAGTCCAATGGTTTAGATGATCATTGGAGGTGACACACGTCTGGTGCTCATCTAGCTATCGGAATTATCATTCATAATATGTTGTTTTAGTTGTGTCTTTCTGATGTTGGTCAGGTTGGCCAAGCCACACTTGGACCTGGTCACTCGTTTGTTAGATACACTAAATTCTGGCATGTTAATGGTTGGACCTAACCAGAATCTTTAGTGGAGACGTCACACACCTGTTGAAGAGGTGTTTGGGGCAAAATTGAATACTAGAAATCGTTTGGCGAAATAATTGGTTAAGAACCTACTCGTGGGTACACAAGGATTGGCCAAGCAACACTCGGGCCCATGTGCAGTCTATGTGGATTCTAGTACCCACTAAAGAATTAGAGTAATTCTTCAAATTGAAGGTAGAGGCTATCAATTTGAATAAAATAGTGGAAGAATCTTTAGACTAAAATATGGGAAAAATTCAGTGCAGGGGTAAAATGATAATTTTAAAATTTTTTCAAAATTATAATTTTACAGTGAAAAGATGTTAATTAATCTAATTAATTAATATAAATTTATCCTACACTAGGATCTAAATATGATATATAGCATGCATTCATTTAAATTTAAAATTCAAATTCGAACAGTAAACACTTTACTGTCATGTGTTCAGAACACAATACCTTTATGCGAGTAGTAGATCATCGCAATCTGATCACCGTCGGGAGAGTCTGATCATTGCGACACAGTCACACAGCATGTCTGGCCTCTGCGGATCATCCACACAAAGCTCTCGATTTGATCGACTTCTCACGAGTGCTAGCTCGTTGTAGAGCCCTTTTGACGGTGGATGCTGATCAAACTCCTTCAATCAATGTCTGTTGATCCTTTGGACACTCTGAATCATCAACAGAAGTGCTTGAGAGGATGTTGAAGATCTTTCTGAGATTTTGTGAGCTCACGACACTCGTAGCTCACTTTCTCACTTTTCGAACCCCAGACTAAAACTCTAGAAAACTCATCGGAAACCTTGCACCCACTTTTCTTTCTTTTCTTTCTTTTTCTCTTGGAAGGATATGGACTTCCTTCTCATGCACAAGACTTCTCATGCCCCAGAATTTTTCTCCAAAAAAAACTTCTTCTTACATGCCCCACTCTTCTCCTCCTTTTATAACAACGTCATATGTCTTATCCAAAAGAAAGGATAAAGATGAGTAATTGCACATTTGAATTCAAATCAAATTTTGAATTCAAATGGACACCAACTCATCCCTTATCCACTAAAGACATGAGGCATGGATTAAATTGTGCATGAAGTGATTTCATGAGAAACCTTTTCTCATGTAATAAATAGGACGTAAAAAAAAGGATAAGGTGCAAAGATTGATTGCCCATTCAAATTCAAACTTTATTTTGAATTTGAATGGCCAACCAATCATCCTTATCCATCCATTTGGCACATTAAAGTGGGAAGTGGAGAGGGCTTGGCGTGAGAAAAAAATTCATGAGAAATTCCTTCTCATGAATCCAAATGGGTGCAATGGAAGTGAGGTGGCGCATGGAGATTGGGTCAAGGTGGTTTAATTATTTAAACCAACCTAATTGAACCAAATAAGTTCAGTCCAATTAGACTAATTTAAACCCAACTTAATTAGGCTTAATTAGGCTCAATAAAATCCTAATCAAATCAAAAATTGACTAAGCCCAACCCCTGACCAAATCAGGGACCAAACCATCTCGATAATTAGGTTAACTCTTAACTTAATCGGGTCAAACCCAATTGAATCCAATTCAATTGGACTTGACCCAAAACTAATTACTCAATCAAATTGAGTTAATTAGTATTCAAATCACTAATTAAATCTCTCATAAATATTGAGTCCAAATTCGATGGATAATCGGGCATCAGAATTCATCAACATGTAACCCTGATCGAAGAGTCCCAAACCAGTGGGACTCTTGACCCCAGTACCCAAAATGTGTGGGACTCATGATCAGAGAATCCTGATTCTCGATCACAGAGTCCCAGACATGTAGGACTCATAGTCCACAAGCATTAGGACTCTTCATCAACCATCAGATCAGATAGGAACCTCTAATGTGTGTGACCCCGCAGGTTCAAACCTAAGCCGGTAGCACAGGAACCAATTCCTGTACTAATCGAAGTGACCATCTAGCAATGGTACCTGATGACTGGATAGGTCGAATGGTCGCAATCGCAACACTCAGAACCTACGTGAATATGGTTACTGTATAATTCATCCTTTTGACCTCTGTGTTTAGGATGACTCAGGGTTAAACTGTCAACCCTGATCAGATCATCCGAATCGTGCTCAACTCAAACAGTCCTGTGACTCCTCACAAGGACTACGCTGGTCAAGATTTTGCTAAATTGAAACATGACTGTACACAGCTCCTAAACTAGAGTGGTCAATCCCATCTTGACACACGCACCGACAAGTCAAGTACTTGACTACACCCAGCAGCCTTCCATCACTGAATTAAAAATTTAGGTAGTCCCGTGCTTAAGTGTAGTGAGTTGCTTGCAAGTCACCGTGGCGGTCTCAGGTCAGAGGGATATTTATACCCATATTCCATCGGAGCAAATCTTGACAGTAGAAATAGCTCCGGAGTCGGTCACGTTCAGTGCAGATATACCCTTACATCTCACCTGTATGCCATACCAGTGTCTCTACACTCATTGGTTAAGAGGACAACCAACCTATATGGCACACAACGACCTATGTTTGATAAATGTTGTCGTCCTTGGTAACAATGTATCATTTGGTCGCGAACAGATTTAAGGACTAAACCACAAATCCTCCTTTGTCGAGTCTAAATAGTCCTAAAGACTTCACTACAATATAGGAGTTCATTAGAAGATGAAACCTTTTATGATGAAAAAAGTCAAAATAATTTTTATTAATTTATAATTCATGTACAAATATAAAAATGAGCACAACCGTCAACAGGCTGACGATTGGCTTTGGGACACTATTCCCAACAATCTCCCACTTGGCCTAAAGCTAATCAGTGCAGTATCTAATACCCATCTTCGACTTGTAGTCGTCGAACTCCTTCACCGCAATGGCTTTAGTGAATGGGTCAGCCAGGTTCTTCTTCCTGTCGATCTTCTGAAGATCGACGTCACCTCGATCCATAATTTTCTGGATGAGATGGTAGCGGCGCAGAATATGCTTCGTCCGTTGGTGTGCCTTTGGTTCCTTCACCTGAGCAATGGCTCCAGAGCTGTCACAGTAGAGCAGAACTGGACCAACAAAGAAGGGTGCTACTCCGAGCTCGGTGATGAATTTTCTCAGCCACACCGCTTCTTTGGCAGCATCTGATGCAGCGACATACTCCACCTCGCAAACTGAATTAGTCACTGTGTGCTACTTGAAACTTTTCCAGCAGATAGCCCCACCATTAAGGGTAAAAATAAATTTCGACACACTTTTGCTGTCATCATGATTAGACTAGAAACTAGAGTCTGTAGACCCTATAAGTCTCAAATCTGATTCACCATAAACAAGCCACTGGTTTTTAGTATTTCTTAAATACTTCAGGATGGTTTTAACAACCTTCCAGTGATTTTCTCTTGGATCAGATTGGTATCTACTCACTACCCCTAGTGAGTATGACACATCTGGTCGTGTACATGCCATGGCATATATAATAGATCCCACTGTCGAAGCATATGGAATCCTACCCATACGCTCTCTCTTGAGGTATTGTCGGACAATCCCTCTTCGAGAGAGAAATTCTATGGCCTATCAGAAGATAGCCTTTCTTAGAATTCTCCATGCTGAACCTCTTCAGCATAGTATCAATGTACGTGGACTGAGATAAATCAAGTAACCTTTTTGATCTATCCCTATAGATCCTCATCCCTAGGATGTAGGAAGCTTCTCCCAGATCCTTCATGGAGAACTGTGACGACAGCTAATAAGTGGTATATTTTTATATTTATTGAAAGTATTTTTGATAATTTATGGGGTTAACATCTTCTTAAAAATCCTAATTTCATGAATTTATTAAATTTTTCTAAAAAATAAAATGATTTAACAAAAAATATGAAATTAGATATATTTATAAAAAAATAGATGTTAATTTAATTAAGTAATTTAAGCACCAAAATGAAAAGAAATTTTTGAGAAATTTAATGCATATTTTTTTTAATTTTTCAGGAAAAAATCAGAGCAAAAATGGAGCTAAAATATCCTAAAAAAATAAAGAAAATAGCCTCCGATGTACGGTGGACCGATCGGTCGGTCCACAGAGCCAAGGCGCGGTCCACAGGAATAGTTACGCGGTCCACAGGCGCGGTTCACAGCGAGAATAAGATCTTGGGTGCGATCCAACGGCTGAGATTCAATCCGATCCAGATTCGACGGTTCAGACTCGTTGCCGACTTTGAATAGGACTCTTTTGCGCGATCCGATGGCCCAGAAGCAATCCATCACGCGATCCAATGGCTGTTATCGCTCCCGACTGTGTTAAGGACTCTTCTATATGATCCGACGGCCAGAACTTCATCAGAACCTAGATCAGACGGCTGACATTTGATCCGACCCTGATAAGGATTATAACTCTGATTTTTGAGCAGATCTGGGCAGTCCGAAGCTGATCCGACGATCAAGAATATTTCTAAGGAGATTTATACGATTTCTAAGAGTTTTAGGACTCCTTTTCCTACCAAAAAATCATAAAAAATTCATCTATAAATAGGGGGTCCGTGAATAAGCTTAAAGAGAAGAAAAATTGAGTAGAGAGTGTAGAAAAAAATAGAGAAAAAAAATAAAATAGCTTTAGGGACCCAAGAAAAAGAAGGAGAAAAGTCGGTTCGCTCTACGGAGTACGATGGAAGATGGAGAGGTCATCAACCATCTTCCTGACGAGGCTTGGCTGATCAACTTCAGATCCTTGTTACAGTTTTATTTTTATTTTATTTTATTATTCCTTTTAAATTCCTTGTACTTGAATTTCAACTTCAATTAATGTAAAATTTATTTTTCTGCACTTTAAATTTTTGTCTTTTATTTTTTTGCATGTAGATGCTAGGATCTAATTAGTAGATCTTAGTACCAATTTATTTTTATACTTTTTAAATTTTTGTTATTTATTTTTATTACAAGTAGATGCTAGGATCTAGTTAGTAGATCTTAGTACCCGATTTATTTTTTGCACTTTTAATTTTTGTTTCCGACTTAAATTATTTTCTCCAAAATTTTATTTTATTTTTTTTTTGTAAAATCAAAAATACTGTCGTTAAGACACCATGATTATCAATCAAATTTTGACTTCAATAAAAATTAAAAATATGTAGAAAGTAGTGAGTCGGGTCGAATCCACAGAGAAAGTAAGATTTTGATTTGAAATCTTTGATTTTACAAAAAGAAAATAAAATTTTGGAGAAAGCAATTTAAGTCAGAAATAAAAATTAAAAGTGTGAAAAATAAATCGGGTACTAAGATCTACTGACTAGATCCTAGCATCTACTTGCAATAAAAATAAATAACAAAAATTTAAAGAGCATAAAATAAATTGGTACTAAGATCTACTAATTAGGTCCTAGCATCTATGTGCAAAAAAAAAATAAAAGACAAAAATTTAAAGTGCAAAAAAATAAATTTTGCATTAATTGAAGTTGAAATTCAAGTACAAGGAATTTAAAAGGAATAATAAAATAAAATAAAAATAAAACTGTAACAAGGATCTGAAGTTGATTAGCTAAGCCTTATTGGAAAGATGGTTGATGACCTCTCCATCTTTCATCATACTCCGTAGAGCGAACCGGCTTTTCTCTTTCTTTTCTTTGGGTCTCTAAAGCTATTTTATTTTTTTTCTCTATTTTTTTCTACACTCTCTACCCAATTTTTTTACTCCCAAAGCTTATTCCCGGACCTCCTATTTATAGATGAATTTTTCATGATTGTTTGGTAGGAAAAGGAGTCCTAAAACCCTTAGAAATCGTATAAATCTTCTTGGGAATATTCCTGGCCATCGGATCAGCTTCGAACCGCCCAGATCTGCTCAAAAATCAGAGTTATAATCCTAATTAGGGTCGGATCAAATGTCAGCCATCCGATCTGGGTTCTGATGAAGTTCTGGCCATCGGATCGTGCAAAAGAGTCCTATTCAATGTCAGGAGTGATAACAGTCGTTGGATCGCATGATGGATTACTTCTGGGCCGTTGGATCACACAAAAGAATCCTATTCAAAATCGACAACGAGTCTGAACCGTCGCATCTGGGTCGGATTGAATCTCAACCGTTGGATCGCGCCCAAGATCTTATTCTCACTATGAACCACGCCTGTGGACCATGTAACTATTCCTATGGACCGCACCCTGGCTCTGTGGACCGACCGACCGGTCCACCGTACACCGGAGGCTATTTTTTTAATTTTTTTTAAGGTATTTTAGCTCTATTTTTGCTCTGATTTTCTCCTGAAAAATTAAAAAAAATATGCATTAAATTTTTCAAAAATTTCTCTTCATTTTGGTGCTTAAATTACTTAATTAAATTAATATCTATTTTTTTATAAATATATCTAATTTTATATTTTTTTTAAAATTATTTTATTTTTAAAAAAAATTCAATAAATTCATGAAATTAAGATTTTTAAGAAGATGTTAGCACTATAAATTATCAAAAATACCTTCAATAAATATAAAAATATACCACTTATCACACTCTCCAACTTGAACTTTACTCGTCCTCGAGTAAAGAAAGAATTTAGAATCAAGTACCGTTTAACTTAAAGTTTCGAATTTTATCAAATAATTTTTAAAAGACCATTGATATTCAGTAGAGTGTAAATGAGATATATCATTGGGGTATTAATACTAGTCAATATAAGAGTTAAACTAAGAACACTAAATTTTTTTTGAACCTTTTCAAATTATCTCTACCTTTATCTCCAAATTATTAACTTTCATATGGACAAGTATATTGTTACTTCTGTCCTTCATTTATTGATTGATTTTTTTTTTTTAACATTATACCGCTATTGAGTGTCTTAACCCCTTAAGCTTTCTGTTTGACCCATGTAGCAAGTTTTCAGACAATGACTCTCAAATCAGATGACTTTAGGGCACTGGTATAAAATATTCCTCAAACCTACTTGCTCGAATCAAACAGGCTACGAGTTAAAACTAGCTTTACAACAAAGCTTCTTTGCCCTTCATACCTTTTGACGCGAAACTCAATGCTTGCTTAGGCAAAGAGGCTCGGTTACTTAGCATGAAGTACTTGAATTTTTTTTTTTAAATATATGAAGAAACATATAGTTACTCTACACAAATCCATAGAAAGTAAACTCTTCTTTGATGCTGGTAGAAAAATTTAGAAATACTCAAAGAAAACTATTTAAGTTCTAAACTTAACTCTTTATTGAGTTTTCTTAATATTTGATCCCTCAATATCTCACAAACTCTCTGATCTGTACATCAATTTTCTTTTTTAAAAATACTTGGTTTAACTCAATTCTTAAAAATGCTTAAATACTAAATACTAACTTACTTGAAGACTTTAAAAAATTTAAAAATTTTTATTATCCCCCCCAACTTAATCGACATTATCCTCAATGGAGTAGGAAAAATGAATGGTGCATGTAAAGAGAAAGAAAAGGAGAGATATCACCTGATCCATTAGTCTTTTCAAAATTGATTCTCTCCCCAACTTAGTCAATATTATTTTCAGATCCCAACAAAAGACACAAAGCAAGACTCGATTATCCTAAATAAAATACAAAAAAAAGCAAAACTAAAAATTAAAAATTGGGTTGCCTCCCAGGAATCGCTAAGTTTACCGTCTTTAGCCAGACCATGCTGATTCTCTCACCTATCTCGTGTTGAATATTGGATTGATAAATTTCAATGGTTTTGGATTGCTAATCTCAGAAAGATGGCCTATATTAAATTTCAGTAGTTTGTTGCCAATCTTCAGAAAGTATTTCACATCTTTATTTTTAATTTTAGAAAGATAATTCACAAACCCATTCACAGACCCTTGTTTGTTGAGAATTTCTCCTATTTGTTCTTCTAAAATGCTCATGAATTGAGTTTTTGGGTTAGGAGTTAAGTTTGAAGTAATGGGTGCTGAAAAGGTGTCTTTTGATTTTAAACATGTGTACTCAGATGTGATCAAGGATAATTTCAATTCTGGAGGAGGTAATTTTAAAGTGGAAGAATCAACTTCTGGGGCTGAAGGGAATGGAACTTTTGGTGAATATAGCTTGGGTAACTCATCCACTCTCTTCTTTTCTTCACTTAGATCAGCATCAGTACTAAGCTCAAGTTCTTCTATTAGGTTAGCTTCAGTATTAACCTTTTCTTCTAAATTTATATTTTGGCTAGCATCAATACTAGCCTCACTCACCTGGTCTTGGTATAGGTTATTAAGAATCTTTTCACTTTTAAGTTCAGAAATTGCATTGTCACTTTCAAATTGGAGATTCTTAGGTGGGACATTGGATTGATGACTTGGTCCAGGTAGTTGGTGGATGGGTGGGTCATTTCCAAAATTTGATATTGGTTCATTTAGTAATTGACCTAGTTCTCTCCTCATGGTAGATTCAGTTAATTGATCTATTTGTGCTTCTAGCCTAGCGAGAGATTGCTGTTGGGTCATGATCATTTGTTAAAGTTGGTTCAATCTATCATTGGCTAGATTAGTCTGTTGAGGAGGTGGGTATAACGGCTGATTGTAATAGGATGGCTGGATAGGTTGACTAGGCTGACCACTATTATAGGCATAATTTTGGTATTGGAGCCCATTCTAAAAGTTTTGCAAAGAAAAAATTTGGGTCTGAGCCTGAGTCTATTGGGTTCTTCAAGAAAAATTAGGATGGTTCCTCCAATCTTGATTATATGTATTTAAGAATGGGTCATTGACAGGATTGGAGTAACCTTGAGCAGTTTGAACTTGTTCTTGAATGAAAGGTGGAAACTGTGCAGCCGTGGGACATTCACTCACATGATGGGCCAGACTAGCACAGATAGAATAAATTTCCTGATAATTAGGTGGTAGTGTGTATTGTGCAGGAGATTGTTGACCTAATGCTAGGAACTGATCAAATTTCTGGGCAAGAAGATCGACTTTATCTAATCTTTGGGCTATTAGGTTCAAATCGACCTCAGAACTAGAGTTAGAATATTTGATCCCATAGAATGATGGAAACATCGATGGATTATATGTGGAAAGAATAAAATATTCCTTCATCTGCCTAGGTGGTTCTTAGAATTTCTAGTCATTTGTTTATCATGTTTAGCATGGATCAGTCGTTCAATTTCAGAATTAGGTTCAACTAGGTCAAAAAAAAATTATACCATGCATGTATTAGTGCAAACCCTATTATGTGTGTTGTTGAGAATTTTTTTTTTTAAGAAGAAGGAGGAGAAAAAGAAGAGAAAAGAAAGAAAGAGAAATGTTTTAAAGGTGAGATCCTAAAGAAAAATCTTAGACCTAAAGATGTAAGATGAGAAGAATTAGTTGTGATTAAGTGTTAATTGCAATCAAGTTAGCTAATAGTTAAACCTAGACACCTACGAGTTTCTTAAACCTAACAGTTTGATGTAGAGTGGCTTAGTCTAAATAAAAATTGGGTTTGTTCTCACTTTCTTCAACTAGCCAGGTAAGAGGTGGGATCGTGGGGGTCCCCCCGTTGCTTACCTTAGACACCAATTGAATTGGCTAGGTAAGCTAACGGAACCAATTAAATAACCACAAATCCACTTAGGCTGAGCCTTTATAACCTCTAGCCTTAGACACCAGTTTCAGGAGTGAGTCCGGACTTACTTTGCACTTGACTTCACTACAATACTCAAAACTAAACTCGATTAATACTAGGGGCCAATGTCTACTTGATTTTAGTTAGGTTTGGGTTAATGTGGGATGCTGGTTGGTTGTTTTTGGGCCAAAGAAGGGTGATGAAATCTCTACCTTATCTTGTTATGAGTGTTGCCCTTAAATTGATTTGAGATGAATATGCACAACCAATTTCAAACAAGGAGTTCTATGCAACTAAATTAGATGCATGAAACTAATAAAACTTGAAAGCTTACCTTGTCTCCAGCGATCACCAAAAATAAATCTGTAATGATGAATGCTCCTAAAAATTAAGTTTCTATTCTTGTCATGCAATTTTTATTAGGTTTATGTGGATGAATTTTAGGTTAATTAAAAAAATAATAATTAATACTAAAAAAACTTAGTTAAAGCTAGGGTTAGGATTGATCTCACCAAGCAAAATTGAAAGCTTTCTATCTCTTTTTTGAATTTTTTGAATTTTTTTCTGCACAAAGATAAAAAAAATAAAAAAGTTAGTAAGTTAAATTTATAAAAAAATAAAAGAAATCAAACATTAAAATTGTTGCCTTCCCCGACAACGGCACCAAAAATTGATAGGATCAAGATGCTGTCGTTAAGACACCATGATTATCAATCAAATTCCGACTTCAATAGAAATTAAAAATATGTAGAAAGTAGTGAGTCAGGTCGAATCCAAAGAGAAAGCAAGATTTTGATTTAAAATTTTTGATTTTATAAAAAATAAAATAAAATAAAATAAAATTTTGGAGAAAGCAATTTAAGTTGGAAACAAAAATTAAAAGTGCAAAAAATAAATTGGATACTAAGATCTACTAACTAGATCCTAGCATCTACTTGCAATAAAAATAAATATTAAAAATTTAAAGAGCATAAAAATAAATTGGTACTAAGATCTACTAATTAGATCCTAGCATCTATGTGCAAAAAAAAAATAAAAGACAGGAATTTAAAGTGCAAGCAAATAAATTTTGCATTAATTGAAGTTGAAATTCAAGTACAAGAAATTTAAAAGAAATAATAAAATAAAATAAAAATAAAATTGTAATAAGGATCTAAAGTTGATCAGCCAAGCTTCATCGAGAAGATGGTTGATGACCTCTCCATCTTCCGTCGTACTCTGTAGAGCGAACCGGCTTTTCTCCTTCTTTTCCTTGGGTCCCTAAAGCTATTTTATTTTTTTTCTCTATTTTTTTCTACACTCTCTACTCAATTTTTCTGCTCCCAAAGCTTATTCCCGAACCCCCTATTTATAGATGAATTTTTCATAATTTTTTGGTAGGAAAAGGAGTCCTAAAACCCTTAGAAATCATATTAATCTCCTTAGGAATATTCCTGGCTTTTGGATCAGCTTCGGACCATCCAGATCTACTAAAAAATCAGAGTTATAATCCTTATCAGGATCGGATCAAATGTCAGCCATTGGATCTGGGTTCTGATGAAGTTCTGGCCATCGGATCGTGCAAAAGAGTCCTATTCAAAGTCGAAAATGATAACAGCCGTTGGATCGCGTGATGGATTACTTCTGGGCTGTCGGATCGCGCAAAAGAATCCTATTCAAAGTCGGCAATGAGTCTGAACCGTCGGATCTGGGTCGGATTGAATCTCAACCGTTAGATCGCGCCCAAGATCTTATTCTCACTGTGAACCACGCCTGTGGACCACGTAACTATTCCTGTGGACCGTGCCTTGGCTCTGTGGACCGACCGACCGGTCTACCGTACATCGGAGGCTATTTTCTTTATTTTTTTAGGATATTTTAGCTCCATTTTTGCTTCGATTTTCTCCTAAAAAATTAGAAAAAATATGCATTAAATTCTTTAAAAATTTCTCTTCATTTTGGTGCTTAAATTACTTAATTAAATTAACATCTATTTTTTTTATAAATATATCTAATTTCATATTTTTTTTAAAATCATTTTATTTTTTAGAAAAATTCAATAAATTCATGAAATTAAGATTTTTAAGAAGATGTTAGCACCATAAATTACCAAAAATACCTTCAATAAATGTAAAAATATACCACTTATCAACAGCCAAATCTTTATTCTCTGTAATGCAGGGACATCATTCTCGATTAAGAGAATGTCATCCACATACAATACAAGAAATACTACTACTGGACCATTAGTCCACTTATAAATACATGTTTCTTCTTCGTTCCTAACGAAGCCATACGTCTTGATCGTCTTATCAAAATGTATGTTCCAACTCCGTGATGCCTGCTTAAGTCCATAAATGGACCTCTGTAGCCTGCACACCTTAGACTCATCTGTGGATGTGAATCCTTCAAGTTGTATCATATATACCTCTTCATCCAGCTCTCCATTTAGGAAAGCTGTCTTCACATCCATCTGTCAGATTTCAAAGTCCAGATGGGTAGCTATCCAAGCATAATCCGAATGGATTTGAGCATTGTCACAGGAAAAAATATCTCGTCATAGTCTATACCATAACGTTGACGATATCCCTTGGAAACCAGACGGGCTTTATAGGTTTCCACCTTTCCATCTGCGCCTCTCTTCCTCTTGAAGACCCACTTACACCCTATGGGTTTTACTCCTTCGGGTGGGTCAACCAATGTCCACACATCGTTGATCTTCATGGACTCCATTTTGGATTTCATGGCCTCCAGCCATTTTTCAGAGTCAGGTCTCTGCATTGCATCCATGTAGGTGATCGAATCTCATCGTTTTCATCAAGTTCGATAGGATCGCCATCCCGGACCAAGAAACCATAGTATCTGTCCGGTTGACATGGTACTCTACCAGATTACCTTAAGGGTGCTTGAACAATGGGCTTCAGATCTGATCTAACCAAATCCGGTTCAGGTTCAGCAACTTGTGTCGGTTTTTCCACCTGCTGAACTTTGTCAAGTTCGACCTTAGAGGCAACAGTCTCTTCACCAAGGAACTCTTTTTTCAAAAAGATTGCCTTAAGGCTGACAAACACTTTTTGCTCATCAGCTAGGTATAAGTACTATCCTTTGGTCTCTTTTGGGTACCCTATAAAATTACACTTGTCAGACCTAGGTCCAAGCTTGTCCGTAATTAAACATTTAACATAAGTCAGACACCCCCAAATCCTAAGATGCGAGAGTACTGGCTTACGTCCTATGCATATCTCATATGGCATTTTGGTTATAGACTTACTCGAAACTCTATTTAGAAGGTAACAAGCCGATTCGAGTGCATATCCCCAGAGGGAGATCGGCAGACCAGCAAACCCCATCACGGATCGAACCATGTCCAACAAGGTCTGATTCCTCCTTTCAGATACACCATTATGTTGTGGTGTTCCAGGAGGAGTCCACTGAGAGAGAATTCTATTCTCCCCATGATATGTCAGAAAACCATTAGAAAGGTATTCACCTCCTCGATCAGATCGAAGAGTTTTAATACACTTTCCATTTTATTTTTCTATCTCATTTCAGAATAGTTTGAACATTTCAAATGACTCCAATTTATGCTTCATTAAATAGACATACCCATACCTCGATAGGTCGTCTGTGAAGGTTATGAAGTAGAAATATCCACCTCTTGCACTTGAGCTCATGGGTCCACATACATCAGAATGTACCAAACCCAAAAGTTTACTGGCTCACTCACCTTTTCCAGTAAAAGGTGATTTGGTCATTTTACCAAGAAGACTGGACTCACAGGTTGGAAGTGATTCACAATCACCTACTTCAAGAATTCCTTCTTAAGCCAACCTGTTTATCTTGTTCTTATTGATATGACCTAGCCTACAGTGCCAAAGGTAGACTTTTGACACATTATCTATTCTAGGGTGTTTATCGGAGGTTTGAACCACATTAACAGGTTGTGATAGAAAGTAAATTCTATTATTAAGTTGTCCAACAAATATTGTAACACCATTCAAAATGATATTGCAAACATTTCTTTTTATTAAAAATTGATAACCGTTCATGGCCAAAAGGCCTACAGAAATAATATTTAATAAAAAGCTTGGACAATAGTGACATTCACTCAGAATTACATTTCGAGAATTGATTAAAAGGTTCATGATTCCTAATGCTAGAACTGAAACTTTGCTTCCATCTCCAACATTCAGGAATTTCTCGCCTTCATCAAATCTCCTACTGACATGCAGACCCTGCATCGAATTGCAAATATGATAAGGGCTTCCGGTATCTAATACCCAGGTAGTAGTATCACAAATGAAAAAGTTGCAAGGTGTTATCATATAAGTATCTTGCTTCTTCTTTGGCCTGTTCGGGTCTAGGAAAGCAATGTATAGAGGACAGTTTCTCTTCCAGTGCCCCTGCTTCTTACAGAAGAAGCACTCTGCCTGGCTCTGGTTGGGCTTGCATTTCTTGATCTGACCCTGTGCAGATGTCCCAGCATGCAGCTGCACCTTCTTATTCTTCTTCTTCTTGTTCTTCTTCTTCCCTTTCTTAAAAGGTCGATGACCAGAAGAAGACCCTCCCACAACATTCACCAACTCCTTATGGAGCTGGTGATCTTTCTCAAAGTTCTATAGCAACCCCAACAAACCGTGGTAGTTCACTGCAGGCTTTGTCATCCGAAAATGAGTAAGGAAGGGGAGGAAGGACTTAGGCAATGAATTAAGGATCGCATCCTTACCGAGTTGCTCATGCAGGGGAAAGCCCAGTTTAGTTAGGCACTCAATCATTTCGATCATGTACAGTACATGATCAGTGACTGAGGCTCCATCCCTCATCCGAGCATTGAAAATGGCACAACTAGTTTTGTGCCTTTCAACGTCATCAGGCGTGCCAAATGAGTCATTCAACATTTGAAGTATCTCCTGTGGCTGGGCGTTCTCGAACCTGGGACTGAACTCATCATTCAATGCCGCTAGCATAATGCACCGAACGGTGGTGCGGTCGTTGAGCCACTTCTGATAAGTGTCTCGGACCATCCCTCTAACGTTCAGGGCTGGCTCCTCAGGTGCCGGATCCGTTACTACATAAAGGATTTGCTCATGCTCAAGGATGATTTTTAATTTTCGATACCAGCTATCGAAATTAGGTCCCATGAGCTTGTCATTATCTAATAATGACCGGAGGGACAGGGTAGTGGCCATAGCTGCATAAAGAAAAACCAGACCTCTATTAGTACATAAATTATAAATACTAAAGACTTGGACTTTAGTCTAAAGTTTCTCCTAGTATTTTTACGAACTGGTAGCCTCAACCTTCAATTCGAGAAATTACTTTAATTTCTTAGTGGGTATTAGAATTCACACAGACCACACACGAGCCCAACTTTGGTTGGTCAACCCATGTGCATCTATGGGTAGGTTCATAACCAGTTGTTTCTCTAAACAACTTCTAGTAATTGATTTTGCCCCAGAACCTAATCAGTAGGCTTTGGCCTCCACTGAAAAGATCTGGTTAGGTCCAACCACTAACATGATTTGATTTGATGAATCAGACTAATAAATGATCAGGCCCGACTTTGGTCGGCCAACCTGACCACCATCAGAAAGACTCAAACCAAATTATCATATTATGAATGATAATTCCATTAGTCAATAAGCACCAGGCCTTTGGGCCTCCAATGATTATTAAACAATGGACTCATTATCACTCACTTAATGGGAGGCTATGACTTAGTTATCAATATAACTTAATCATTTTTAGGGACCTAATAATTTTTAAAGATTTTATTAAAGGATAGATGAGAAGAAAATATCCAGCCAATTTCAATCCTCCCACTGACTTCACCAAGTCAGATTAAAAAAGGATTTAATTAAAGCTAGCATTAGGAGCACCTAAATCAGTCAAACTGATTTATCTAATGACATGGGTGAGCCCTAATCACCAAGTGATCTAATCAAAACCTAATTCACCAGGTTGGCCAGATAAGTGAGATCAGTGGTGGGGATAAGCCATTAACTCGTCAGAGATCGAATCACTGCGAGTAGCTCCCACTTAAAAACTACTGGTCAAAATGCCAAACTTACCTTAGATGCCAATCGGTTCATTAGTTTTAATTTGATCAACTTATTAAATAGGGTTCCACCGCATAGCCATGAATTAAGTCCATCTTGATCTAGTTAAAGACATGGACCCATTCAACTACAACTATTGGAGTTGAGTCTAGAGTATCCTTGACCTAATCTAATTCAACTTTTGATTAGATTTGACCAATTACTCTAATTTAGTCTATTTCTTTCAGCTAACCTTAGGTCTAACCCAATTATGGACCTAATCCATCTAACCCATTGACCCACAGTTTATGCAATTATCTTAGGTCTTAATTCATAATTCTAGACCTACTAGACAACACTTAATTCTTTTAATTAAGTATTTGGACTGATGGGTCAGGGTTTGGCATTTCAAAAATAATTTTCAAATTTAAAATATTTTATTTTCTGTTCACCAAATATGTCGACTCATTTCACAAATAGATCAGCATATTTCATAAATAGCAATCCTATTGCTAATTACATAACAGAAAATAACTCAATCAAAATAAATCATGAATAATCCTTTAGATCTAATCTAACACATTCATGATAAATTTCACAATTGAACCTTTACAATTAATTCTTTCCGCTGCTTCATCTGCATGGGATATAATTGCAGCGGCACCCCTACCGCCATAGGAGACTCCATCGAATGGAAGGAGAGGACCTTTAAACCCTACTTTTCTCCTATGACCGGACGGCCATGGCAACCAACCCAATTCGATTACTTGCTACTTGGATCAAGTATATCTAAATATACCAATTTTAAAATTTAAATTTCAAATTTTAAATTTTAAATTTTGAATTTTAAATTTCAAACAAATTTCAAATTTTTGAATTTCAAATTTTGAATTTTAAAATTTGAATTTCACCCAAATTTCAAATTTCAAATTTCAAATTTTGAATTTCAAATTTTTAAATTTTGAATTTCGAATTTCAAATTTCAAAATTCAAATTTCAAATTTTGAATTTTAAATTTTTTTGAATTTTGAATTTCGAACAACTTTCAAAATTCAAATTTTAAATTTTAAATTTTAAATTTTAAATTTTAAATTTAAACTTTTAGATTATAACTTAATCTACGCATGCAAATATATATATCATATCTAAGAACCCGCTCTGATACCATATGTGGGAAAAATTCAATGCTGGGGTAAAATGGTAATTTTAAAATTTTTTCAAAATTATAATTTTACAGTGGAAAGATATTAATTAATCTAATTAATTAATATAAATTTATCCTACACTAGGATCTAAATATGATATATAGCATGCATTCATTTAAATTTAAAATTCAAATTCGAACAGTAAACACTTTACTGTAATGTGTTCAGAACACAATACCTTTACGATCATCGTGATGCAGTCACACAGCATGTCTAGCCTCTACGGATCATCCACATGAAGCTTCCGATCTGATCGACTCCTCACGAGTGCTAGCTCGTTGTAGAGCCCTTTTGATAGTAGATGCTGATCGAACTCCTTCGATCGATGTCTGTCGATTCTTTGGATGCTTCGGATCATCAACAGATATATTTGAGAGGATGTTGAAGATCTTCTTGAGATTTTGTGGGCTCACGATACTCGTAGCTCACTTTCTCACTTCCCAAACCCCAGGCTAAAACTCTAGGGAACTCATCGAAAACCTTGCACCCACTTTTCTTTCTTTTCTTTCTTTTTCTCTTGGAAGGATATGGACTTTTCACGCATAAGACTTCTCATGCCCCAAATTTTTTTTTTCAAAAAAAACTTCTTCTTACACTCCCCACTCTTCTCCTTTTATAACAACGTCAAACATCTTATCCAAAAGAAAGGATAAAGATGAGTAATTGCACATTTGAATTTAAATCAAATTTTGAATTCAAATGGACACCAACTCATCCCTTATCCACTAAAGGCATGAGGCGTGGCTTAAATTATGCATGGACTGATTTCATGAGAAACTTTTTCTCATGTAATAAATAGGGCATAAAAAAAGGGATAAGGTGCAAAGATTGATTGCCCATTCAAATTCAAACTTTATTTTGAATTTGAATGGCCAACCAATCATTTTTATCCATCCATTTGGCACATTAAAGTGGGGTGTGGAGAGGGCTTGGCATGAGGAAAAAATTTATGAGAAGTTCCTTCTCATGAATCCAAATGGGTGCAATGGAAGTGAGGTGGCGCATGGAGATTGGGTCAAGGTGGTTTAATTATTTAAACCAATCTAATTGAACCAAATAAGTTAGGTCCAATTAGACTAATTTAAACCCAACTTAATTAGGCTTAATTAGACTCAATAAAATCTTAATCAAATCAAAAATTGACTAAGCCCAACCCCTGATCAAATCAGAGACCAAACCATCTCGACGATTAGGTCAACTCTTAACCTAATCGGGTCAAACCCAACTGAATCCAATTCAATTGGACTTGACCCAAAACTAATTACTCAATCAAATTGAGTTAATTAGCGATCAAATCACTAATTAAATCTCTCATAAATATTGAGTCCAAATTCGATGTGTAATCGGGCATCAGAATTCATCGACATATAACCCTGATCGAAGAGTCCCAAACCAGTGGGACTCTTGACCCCGGTACACAAAATGTGTGGGACTCATGATCAGAGAATCCTGATTCTCGATCACAGAGTCCCAGACACGTAGGACTCATAGTCCATGAGCATTAGGACTCTTCATCAGCCATCAGATCAGATAGGAACCTCTAATGTGTGTGACCCCGTAGGTTCGAATCTAAGCTGGTAGCACAGGAACCAATTCCTGTACTAATCGAAGTGACCATCTAGCAATGGTATCCGATGATCAGATAGGTCGAATGGTCGCAATCGCAACACTCAGAACCTACGTGAATATGGTTACTGTATAATTCATCCTTTTGACCTCTGTGTTTAGGACGACTCAGGGTTAAACTGTCAATCCTGATTAGATCATCCGAATCATGCTCAACTCAAACAGTCCTGTGACTCCTCACAAGGACTACCCTGGCCAAGGTTTTGCTAAATTGAAACATGACTGTACACAGCTTCTAAACTAGAGTGGTCAATCCCATCTTGACACACACACTGACAAGTCAAGTACTTGACGACACCCAGTAGCCTTCCATCACTGAATTAAAAATTCAGATAGTCCAGTGCCTAAGTGCAGTGAGTTGCTTGCAAGTCACCGTGGCGGTCTCAGGTCGGAGGGATATTTGTACTCATATTCCATCGGAGCAAAGTTTGACAGCAGAAATAGCTTCGGAGTCAGTCACATTCAGTGCAGATGTACCCTTACATCTCACCTGTATGCCATACCAGTATCTCCACACTCATTTGTTAAGAGGACAACCAACCTATATGACACACAACGACCTATGTTTGATAAACGTTGTCGTCCTTAGTAACAACGTATCATTTGATCGCGAACAGATTTAAGGACTAAACAACAAATCCTCCTTTGTCGAGTCTAAATAGTCCTAAGGACTTCACCACAACATAGGAGTTCATTAGAAGATGAAACATTTTATGATAAAAAAAATCAAAATAATTTTTATTAATTCATAATTCATGTACAAATACAAAAATGAGCACAACTGTCAACAGGCTGACGATTGGCTTTGGGACACTATTTTCAACATAAAATTCATATCTTTAGGCTTAATTAATTCATATACTAATTAGGTTCTAATTTTTTTTTTACAGTTATGGCCACCACCTTATCGCTTCGATCACTATTAGATAGTGATAAATTGATGGGATCAAATTTTGATAGCTGGTATTGAAAGCTCAAAATAGTCTTGGAGCACGAACGGATCTTGTATGTATTGACAGATCCGGCATCCGTGGAGCCAGCTCCGAATGCACATAGCACGATCAGAGACACTTATCAATAGTGGCCCAACGACCGAACTACGGTTCGTTGTATTATACTGACGGCAATGAATGATGAGTTTAGCCATCATTTCGAGAATGCTCAGCCACAGGATATGTTGTAAATATTGAATGCATCCTTTGGCACACCCGACGATGTTGAGAGGCACAAGACTTGTTGTGCCATCTTCAATGCTCGAATGAGGGAAAGAGCATCAGTCACTGATCATGTATTGTATATGATCAAGATGATTGAGTGCCTAAGCAAGTTTGACTTTTTCCTACATGAGTAGTTGGAAAAAGATGCTATTCTGAACTCTCTGCCCAAGTCCTACCTCCCTTTTCTTACTCATTTTCGAATGACAAAGACTGTAGTTAACTACCATGGTTTGCTGAGGTTATTGCAAAACTTTGAGAAGGATCACTAGCTCTAAAAGGAGTTAGTAAATGTTGTGGGTGAGTCTCCTTCTGGACGTCGATCCTTTAAGAAAGGAAAGAAGAACAAGAAGAACAAGAAAAGGGTGCAAAGTGCTAGGGCACCCAAGCCCAGTCAGACCAAGAAACTCAAGTCTGACCAGAGTCAGGTGGAATGCTTCTACTGCAAGAAGCAGGGATATTGGAAAAAGAATTGTCAATACATTGCCTTCCTGGATTCGAACAGATCAAGAAAGAAGTAAGTTGTTGCTGGACAAGGTAATTATATGATAACATCTTGTAATTTTTTAATTTGTGATTTCACTACTTGGGTATTAGATATCAGAAGCCCTTTTGATATTTGCAACTCATTGTAGGGTCTGCAAGTCAGTTGAAGATTTGAAGAAGGCGAAAGATTTCTTAATGTTGGAGATGAAAGACCAATTTCAATTCTAGCATTAGGGACTATTAAGTTTGTATTCAAATCTAATGTAATTGTTCTAAATGAATGTCACTTTTATCCTTTCTTTTTATTGAATATTATTTCTCTAAGCTTTCTGGCCATGTACGGTTATAAAAATTTTAAAAAAAAATTATTATCATTATGAATGGTGTTAATGTGATGAATGGACAACTGAATAATGATATTTACATATATCACAATCTGTTAGTATAATGTACACATCCAACAAATGCTCTAGAATTAGTCATGTCTCCGATATCTACCTTTGGCATTGTAGGTTAGGTCATGTTAACAAGAGCAGAACGAATAGATTGACACAAGAGGAAATCTTTGAAGTAGGTGATTGTGAATCACTCTCAACCTGTGAGTCCTGTCTTCATGGAAAAATGATCAAATCACCTTTTACTGGAAAAGATGAGCGAACCAGTAAAGTTCTAAGTCTGATACATACTGATGTATGTGGACCTATGAACACTAGTACTAGAAGTGGATATTATTATTTTATTACATTTACAAATAACCTATCGAGATATGGATACGTTTACTTAATGACACATAAGTCAAAATCATTTGAAATATTCAAACGATTCCATAATGAAGTAGAAAAATAAACTAGAAAGAGTATTAAAACTCTTCAGTCTGACCGAGGAGGAGAATCCTCTCTAGTGAGTTTCTGACGTACTTAGAAGAGAATGAGATTCTCTCACAATGGACCCCTCCTGAAACACCATAGCATAATGGGGTATCGAAAAGGGAGAATCGAACCCTGTTAGACATGGTTCGGTCCATGATGGGCTTTGCAAGTTTATCGATTTCTTTTCGAGGATACATACTTGAGTCAGCTTGTTATATTTTAAATAAAATTTTGAGTAAGTCTGTAAGTAAAACACCATATGAGATGTGGATAGGGCGTAAGCCAGCACTCTCTCACCTGAGAGTTTGAGGATGTACGGCTTATGTCAAACATTTGAAAACTGACAAGCTTGGATCTGGGTCTGACAAATGTCTATTTATAGGATACCCAAAAGAGACCAAGGGATATTACTTCTACCTTGCTGACAAACAAAAGGTGTTCGTCAGTAATAGGGCTATCTTTTTAGAAAAGGAGTTTTTTGATGAAGGAACTAATGCCTTAAAGATTGAACTTGATGAAGTTCGATTGGTAGAATAATTGACACAATCTAGTAAACCCATAGAGTTAGACTTGATTAGATCAAATCTGAAACTTATTGTAAAAATATCATTAAGAAGATCCAAAAGAGTACCGTGTCAATCGAATAGATACTGTTGGTGCAAAAATCTGCTTGCGTCGGAGAAGCTGGAGTCGAGGGAGTCACGGTCGCCACCGGGACCTGCAAAAGAAGTCTAAACCGGAGGTGGGGTTGCTCCGGCAAGACCCTCCGATGCTCAAGTCAGTTCTCTGCCTCAACAAGAATGGAGTGCTCGAACGAAAATTTTAGCAAAATTTTGGGATAGAAAATAGAGCTTAGAGAATAACGTATATGGGGCTCCCTTTTATAGGTGAAGGGGGTAGCAGACTGATAGCAATATCTGTAACCGTCTGGCAGTGGGCTGCCTAGAGTCAGACGGAGTTTGTTGCGAAGAGTAGTGGAGTGGGATCGTGGCCACCGTCGGGACGTGCCACGTGGAGTCTGTTGTGGGTAGTGGAACGGTGTCCGTTGTCGCGACTTGCTAGGAGGTGGGAGGAATCGTGCGGTATCCGTCGCAAGGAGTGGAGCAGAATCGTGGTCATTATGGCGATCTGCCAAGGAGTGATGGAGCCACATGGAATCCATCGCAGGAGGTGGAGCAGTGTCATGGCCGTTACTGCGGCCTGCCAGAGAGTGATGGAGCTGCACGGAATCTGTTGCAGGAGGTGGAGCAGGGTCGTGGCTGTTGCTACGGCCTACCAGTGGGCCTAGGCCTGTCGGTCGAAGTTCGGCTGGAGTGTCTGGCGGAGAGAGGTGGCTAGCCACCCGTCTGAGAGGAGCTCGGAGTCTGGCTCCCGTAGGAGTCCGGACGAAGTCTTCTTTCAGTCAGAGTTGGGGATGAAGCCCGGCTCCCGTAGGAGTCCGGGCGGAGTCCACCTACAATTGGCGTCAGGGGCGAAGTTCGACTTTCGTGGGAGTCCGGATGAAGTCTTCTTGCAGTCGGAGCTAGGGACGAGGTCCGGCTCCCATAGGAGTTCGGGTGAAGTCCACCTGCAATTAAAATTGGGGACGAAGTCCGGCTCCCGTAGGAGTCCGGACAAGGTTTACCTGCAGCTGGAGTCGTGGGCGGAGTCTGGCTCCTGTAGGAGCCCGGGCGGAGTCTGCAGGTGAAGTCATGGGTGGAGTCTGGCTCCCGTAGGAGTCCAGGCGAAGTCTACCTGCAATTAAAGTCGGGGGCGAAGTCCGGCTCCCGTAGGAGTCCGGACGAGGTTTACCTGCAGCTGGAGTCGTTGGCGGAGTCCAGCTCCCGTAGGAGCCCGGGCGGAGTCTACAGGTGATGTCGTGGGCAGAGTTCGGCTCTCGTAGGAGTCCGGATGAAGTTTACCTACAATTAAAGTCAGGGGTGAAGTCCAACTCCCGTAGGAGTCCGGACGAAGTCTGCCTGCAATTGGAATCGGGGGCGAGGTCTGGCTCCCGTAGGAGTCCGGATGGAGTCCACCTGCAATTAAAATCGGGGGCGACGTCCGGCTCCCGTAGGAATCCGGACGTCGTGAAGAATCCGGTCGATGCTGGCGGGGTCCTACCCGTCGGCAAAACTTGGGAGTGTGGTGGAGGCTCGGTCGCCTGGGGGGTTTGAAGAGGTGTTGCCAGAGGTCGAAAGTCAGTTGGATCCCCGGAGGGTCACCCCCATCACGAACTTCGGCTGGGGGGTATTTTATACCCAACACCAGTCTCCCTACTTTCGAGTTTGAATTTTGAATGAAAGATGTACAAAGAAATTTTCGCAGCCGAAGTTATCCCCTTGAATCCTGTGCACGATCACCCCCAAATATTTTGGCATTAAATGCGCACGTGCTGGAGTCTTTTCGAATCGGGGTGATTCGAAGGGATCTTTCAGAATTCTTGCTGGTATGTTGGCCCAGGTATGGCATAGTAATGGCTCCGTCAGCTGTCAGCCACTTTTAGCCGCCTGTCGTGGCGAGTGGGACACGTGTCGAGTGCGGGTCTGCCTGGGGGGATTCGTGATCATTATGGCACCGGATCTCAGGGTCTATTTAAACCCGCCCTTCCTCCTGAAAGTTCTATCGGTATCCACCTTTTCTTCGAGAGCCCTGACCCTTCTTGGCGTCTTCTTTGGCCCTAGGCATCCTTCGAGTCATCCCTGTCCTCGCCCCTCTGCATCCTTCAGAGCGATCTAGGTTAGTCCCGGAACCTTCGTTCTTCTTCTTGCCATTTAGGGGCCTTTTCTCCTTCATTTTTTTTCTGTCGCATTCCTCTGATTTGGTCTCCCGTAACCCCTCATCCCTTGTCCCACCTGATTTCTTCGAGATCTTTAGGGTCTTCATTTGAAATCATTCGAAATATCTTCCGACACCTCCACCTCCAGCGGTTCTGGGAGTTCTTCTGCCTCAGCCCCCCAGGACCCCATTCTGTAGACGAACCCACATCTGGGGCTGGGCTTCGCCCGATTTTTGTGCCAGGTGCCATTCCCTGCTCCCTGACTCTGGATGAACTCCTACTGATAAGGGTTCAGTATGGAGTTCCTCCGAAGTATGACCTGGAGCTTCCTGGCCCCTCCGACCGGGCTAGCACTCCCCCACCCGATCGTTTCTGCCTGTATCAGGAGGCATTCCGTACCAGACTCTGGCTTCCGCTTCTATCCTTTGTCGTCGCCCTTTTCTGCTTCTTAGATATCTCTTTAGCTTCAGTTGCTCCAAATTTCTTTAGGTTTTTGATAGGGTTCCTTTCCCTTTGCCACGTAGTCGAAGTTCAGCCATCCCTTTCTTTGTTTAGGCATTTTTATACCTTCAAGCGTCACCCTTCGGTGAAGGACTGGTGGTATTTCTCCCCTCAATTTGGCAAGAAGGGGTTGCTGAAAGGTGCTCCCTCTTCAATCCACAACTGAAAGGGGAAATACCTCTTCGTCCACTGCCCGACTTTGAGGCTGGGCCTGCCCCCTTGGGGCTCTCTGAGGGACTCTGTCCGCCGGGCTCCCAACATGGGGGAGGACGACCTTCAGGCCGCCCGAAAGCTTCTTGACTATTCCGCTCCTTCCCTTCCCAACCTTCTGAAGGAGCAATTTTTGTTCAACATCGGCTTGAGCCCCCAGGATCCTGCGAGTACTCCATCTTTTCTTTTCTCTTCTTTTCTTCCATCCTTCTTCTTTTTCTTTCTTTTTTTTTCTTTTTTTTTTTTTTTGCATGTCACTTCTTCTTTTTTCACCCCATTATTGATTATTGATTTTTTTTTTCAGGAATGGACACCGAAGCAGCACGGATGCTCGTCAGGGGCCTCAAGGCCCACAAAAGAAAAGGTGCCGCGGCCTCCGGATCAGCAAAGAAGGCAAGAGTGGAGGAGACGAGCTCGGCCGTGCCTGTCCAGGTGGCTCTCACGGTCGACATTCCTTCGGACGTCGAACCACCGGCCCTCCGGGCTTCTTCAAGGAGTCCACCGACTGGGGCTCCCATTTTGGGGGTCTGTTCCATGGAGGCGCTTGAAGTCGAGAGGGGGAGGAGAAGGAAGTCGGTGGCCCGCAGGATGAGTAACCGTCGAGCCGTCATTGAAGAGTCCCTTGGTTCCGAAGAAGAGCCGGAGAATCCCTTCAATGACAGGGACTTGATCAAGCGGTTGATCGACGGCTGCATTCTACCTGAAGTCATCGAGAGGATTGACCGCGTCGATCCTGAGCAGTAGGTTTGGGACTCCCTAGGGTCCTTTCTCGAGGTAAACAAATCTTCATTTAATTGGCTTTTCGACCCTTGTTCTGATCCCCTAGCCGCCCTTGCAGATTGGGCACCAGCTCCTTGCCAACATCGAGGCGACGAACTGGGTGAGGATGGATGCCATCCAAGCGGAGGAGCGTCGCCGGACCGAAATCGCTCATCTCAAAGAAAAGGCTGCCGAAGTAGCTACCCTCCAAGAGGCCCTGGAGAAAGAAAAGCAGGCCTGGGAGGAAGAGAAGCAGACCTCGGAGGAGACAGTGAGAAAGGCGGAGGCCGAGGTCGCCAATTTGGCAGAGCAGATTTCGGTCCTGATCTCGGAGGTCAGGGTTCTTACGGTGGAGGAGTTCAAGGCCTCCGCAGAGATGAGGGACTTGAACGTCCGATTCGGCCAAGAAGCATTCATCAAGGGGTTCGAGCTCTGCCAGGAGAAGGTGGCCAGAAAATTTTCCGAGCTCGATCTCAGCTTCTTAGGCGAGGAGTCTGAAGATGAGGCCGGTCCCTCTCCTGCTGCTACTGCTGCCGCAACCCCCCTTCCAGGGATGCCGAGCTCCCCAACTCCTACTGCAGAGGTCTGAGACCTCCGACCTTGTATTTTTCTTTTACTGTAATTTTTCCCTTTCCTTTCTGTCCTTGAGAAATATTCAATCAATAAAGTTGAATTTCTCATCGTGGATGGCTTCTCCTTTCTTCCTTCCTCCTTTTTGTTTTTCTTTCTGTAATGAGATGTGCCTTGACGCTTTTGTCTCCCGATGGCAGTGTCCTACCAAAGCACTTCCCCTGCCCCAGGAGATTTCGCTGAAGTCCACGATCCAGCGGCTAAAGAAGGAAGTTCTTCATTTGTCAAAAAGGTCGAAGAAGATGGAAGACGAGCTTCGCAGGTTGAGGGAAGGTCACTCTGAAGCCACCGTGGAGGCCGCCCGCTTTCAGAATCTCCACGTGAAGGGGATCATGGAGTACAGCCAGAGGAAGGTGATCTTCGAGAAGGAGTTTGAAGAATACAAGAAGCATGCCAGCGATCAGATTTGGGCTCAAGCTGCCAAGATCAGTTCTCTCAGAGTGGAGCTATCGGCTGCCCGAGAGAAGATTGGCCAGCTGGAAGGAAGTTCATCCCAGCTTTTGATTCGGGCCGACAGCGATCGGGAGTGGTCGAAGAAGGTCTCCGACCTCCAGCAATAGCTCCAGGATGCCGAGGCGAGCTATGAGGCGTACCGGGCCGGCTGGCGCAAGCAGGTGGACGAATACAAGGGGAGGCTCAAGATGATGACCAACGAGGTTGCTCGCCATCTAAGGCAGCTAGCTGAGGGGGCTCAATCCACTTCCGCTTGGGATTCTGACGAACTCCAATCCCTGAGAAGGACCGCAGAAGAACTATCCGTCGCTCTTGGGGAGGGAAAGGCTGAGCTACAGCAGTGGAAGATCTAGCTGGTGTGTGAGCAGCAGGACGTCAAGGATGCGGAGGCAGAATCTGAGGTCCTGAGAAAGAGGCATCGAGAGGCAGAGAACGAAAGCCAGTAACTCCATCGGGTGTTCCAAGACATGCTGCTGAAAAAGAGAGAGCTAGAGGAAGAAGTTGAAAATCTGAGGCAGTCCTTGATAAGGAGTGAAGCAGATAATTCGAGGTTGGAAGGAGCAGAGCTTTCCTAGGGCTCTTTTTGGCCTTCCATCTTTCCATGCATACATTTTCTCTTTTGTTGTTTTGTTTTGTTCTTGTGGTTTTGCTTTTCTTCCTTTAGCCTTCTGGGCTTCGTGGTGTATATTTCGCAAATGAAATGAAAAATGAATTTTGTGTTACCTCGTCCACGTATTGTATTAAATTGTCACCCGTCGAACTTCTTTTGTCTTTTGACTTGTCCGACGTTGACGTCGTTTGGAGGTGCCCAGTCGTCGTCACGCTGATTTGCTTTTCTTGTCATCCATGGCCGTAGGCTCGAGCTCGATGGTCTGAACTCCGCATTACCTCGAAGGGGTCATTATTTTCTTGACCTGTGTCGAGAGCCTTCTTAGAGGCTGGGGATGTTTGGTAGAAACTTTCCGCCTTTGTTGAGATGAGGCTCCCTAGGTCTTTGGTGTGGTTTGTTTTTCATCTGTAGCCAATGTAATTCGTCGCTTTCCTTTTTAACTTTCCTCCTCTTTTTCGAGCGAGGGTCCTCCCCTTGCTTTTTGTGGGGTTGCGTAGAAGTGTAAAGGTGCCATCGAGGGGACTTTTCCCTTTATCCAATTTTGTTGGGCAGCCGAGTTTTTGTCATCATCAGGATGAGGTTCTCCTTCTGTTCTTGACATAGTCGATCTCAGCTCAGGTTAGGACGAGGTTCTCCTCCTATTCCCAACGGGGCTGTGGGGGCACATAAGGGTCGTTGCAAGGGCCTTTCCCCCCATCCGGTCTAAAAGAACCGGGCCTTCGACTTTGCTCATCTTAGGGTGAGGTTCTCCTCCTGTCCCTAACATGGTTGTGGGGGTGCATAAGGGTGTTGTTAAGCCTCTCCCCCCATCCATTCTAAAAGAACCGAGCCTTTGACTTTGCTCATGTCAGGATGAGGTTCTCCTCCTGTTCCTAACATGGCTGTGGGGGCGCATAAGGGCGTTGTAAGGCCTCTCCCCCCATCCAATCTAAAAGAACCAGGCCATTGACTTTGCTCATGTCAGGACGAGGTTCTCCTCCTATTCCTAACATGGCTGTGGGGGCGCATAAGGGTGTTGTAAGGCCTCTCCCCCCATCCGGTCTAAAAGAACCGGGCCTTTGACTTCACTCATATTAGGACGAGGTTCTCCTCCTGTTCCTAACATGGCCATGGGGGCACCTAAGGGCCGTTATATGGGCCTCTCCCCCGATCCGATCTTAAAACAATCGAACTTTCATTTTGCTCATGCTAGGACAAGGTTCTCCTCCTATTCTTAACATGACCTTGTTTTGATCATTTGAAGGGGTTATCCCCAATCGTAACAAGTCCGTGCCAAAAGGAAAAGACATGCAAAGTCGAAAGAAATTTTGATTCAAAGCAAGGTCGTTAGTAATACATTTACAGGTTTTTCAAATTCCATGGTCGCGGAGGGTCTGCTCCTCCTTGAGGTCCTCCGGTGACGGAGTTGATGGTCCCGATTGGATGCCGATCTTCGGGCTGCTCCTCCCTCCTTGGCGGTTCAGGTTGTGGCAGGGCCCTTGGCCGATCCTCTCTGCCTTCAGGTCGGCGTCGAATGAACCTGTCGAGCCGACTCATCTGATAAGCTCCTCGATCTCATCCCGGAGCTGAATGCACTCTTCTGTATCGTGGCCGTGGTCATGATGGTAGAGGCAGAACTTATTAGGATTGTACTTCCCAGGGTGTGTGCGCATCCTTTCCGGCCTTGGCAGCTGCTCCCTGACCTCCATCAGCACTTGGGTTTTCAAGGCATTGAGGGGGGCATAGTTGCAGAATCTTCTCGATGGAGAACCCCGCCGAACTCCACGGTCCGAACTTCTCTGCCTACGTACCCGGGGAGGAGTATGGACACGCTTGTGCCCGGGAGGAGTCCGAGAACGTGGTCGAGCTTCTCTCGACCCTTTTTCGACTGCGGGCTTGCTCGAGTCTCCCGCCTGCCATTCTCTCGCAGTCTCCTCATCCTTCATTTTGAAGGCTTCTTCCGCTCGGGCGTACCCTTTGGCCCGAGCCAACAGACCAGCAAATTCCTGGGGTACTTCTTCTCCAGGGAGAACAAAAGGTCATTCTTCTGAAGGCCGCCCTTCAGAGCAGCCATTGCTACCAACTGGTCCAAGTTTCGAACTTCCAGCGTGGCGACATTGAAACGGTTGATGTAGGCTCGAATGGACTCCCCCTCCCTCTGCTCGATATTGATGAGGGACTCCGAACCCTTCTGGGGGCGTCGGCTGCTGACAAAATGGGCCACAAATTGGTGGCTCATCTGATCGAAGAAAAAGATGGTACCTGACTTCAGTACCGAGTACCAATTTCTTGCCGCTCCCTTCAAGGTGGATGGGAAGGCTTGGCATAGAATGGCGTCGGGTGTGCCATGAAGCAGCATCATCATCCGGAAGGCCTCCAGATGATCAATCGGGTCTGAAGTCCCGTCGTAGCTTTCAAACTGGGGAAGTTTGAAGTTTGGCGGGATCAGTTCCTGCATGATCATTTGAGAAAAGGGAGGGTCAGTACAAATATCCTCACCATAAGCGGGGGGAGCGTGGTGGAGTTCTTCGATCCATCGGTTCATCTCCTGGAGCCTCCGGTCTAGGAAATCCTCACGACTACGGGTCTCGAGGGTCCTCTGGCAGAATGGGGGTAGAGATCTTCCAGGGGTGGAGTCGTGGTCAGAATGGGGGCTTTCCACCCTTGGATTCATCTTTTCGGGAAAGATTGGGCGGCTGGCCCAAGTGGCCCATCTCGCCGTCGGATTTTGGAGTTCTGGCGACACTCTTTCCGACCGCACCGATGCCTGTGGCTGCTGCTATTGTTGCATGGCCTGCACAGCTTCAGTGAGGCCTCTGACCTGCTGCACCAGTAGGTCAAATTACTCTGTGCCAACTACCGTTGTCGGAGGAGGAGGTAGAGGCTAGGAGACTGGAGGTGAGGTCGGAGCTTGAGATCTGGCCGCGGAGGCCGTGGATCGCTGTGTGGATGCCTTGCGGGGAGGCATCGGGCGAAGATCAAGTGGGGGAAGGAGGAGTGGACATCGGAGAAGATGACCAGAGGCGGTCCCGTTGAGTGCTCCTTTAAGAACAAGGGTACTGTGTTGCTCCTAGATTGATTTTGATGATTACAAAGCAGATTGAAGGGATACAAACAATTTTAAATTGAAAAAGTCCTTATGCTCTTCAAGGGCAAAATCATAAATTCACTAAAATCCTAATTTGATAGTATCATTTGATAGAATAAATGATTTGTAAACTATTGGTGAAAATTTCATTGTATTTGGACTTATATTTTTGAAGTTATGAAGGTTTGAAGTGCATGAGTCGACTCATGAGTCAACTCATGGCACTGTGAGCTGATTGGCACACAAAAATTCTCCTTGGCACGCTAGTTTTCTGGCTTGGCACGACCTGTGAGTCGACTCATGAGTCGACCCACAAGGCATGAGTCGACTCATGAGTCGACCCCTGCTGATTTGAGCCAAGAATTTCCAGAAATGCATTCTCTGGTAAATGCAACAGAAGTCGACTCATGAGTCGACTCCTGATGCATGAGTCGACTCATGAGTCGACCCCTGCGACGGAAAATGTCAGCAACGGCTATTTTTTTTGCCCGTTTTAATTGCCTTTTATGCTTCCTAAAATTGCTCTAACGGCTCTTTATCTGCCTAAATTGTTTTCTCTTGCTTCTAATGCCATAAAATGCTTCAAATGGTGAAAGAAATTGCAGATTAAATAGAGATCAAATGTGAGATCAAAAATAGAAGAGAGGATCCGAAATCTGCACGAAAAAGCCTGAGATCAACGAGATATTCGAAAGAAAAAGAAAAGAGGATCCAAAAATCCACATGAGAGATTGTGAAAGAGATTCAAGAGCTTTCAAAGAGAGGATCTTTCAAGCCTATTGTTCAACCTTGATCTAGAGATCGTTCAAAGCCTTCAAGGGATCTTCAATCAACGATCATCCTCTTCTCAAGCATTCGTTCAAGCATTCATCCATCTTGAGAAAATTCAAAAAGGGTTTCTTCATTTGAGTAAAGTGATTTTATTGTTATATTCGCTCATTTAAGGAGCTGTTATTGTATTAATTTGTGCTTTAAATTCTCTTACTCTTGTAAGTAATTGTTCTTGTTTTTGGAGGATTTCCAAAACAAGAAAAGGTTGATCCGAACCTGAAATCGGAGTGTTTTGGGTTTACTTGTACCCGGGAAACAAGTGATCTAGCTTGGGATAGCTAGTGTCGGAGTTTCCGACGTTTTGTATTCGGGTTGAATACAAAGTATAGTGGATTGAAATTCTCATGTAGGATCTTGGGGAGTGGATGTAGGTGCAAGGTTAGCACCGAACCACTATAAATCCTTGTGTTTGTGGTATGCTTTATCGCTTCACTTTATTTCTTTATTATATTCTTGCATTCCTGCTTTAGGTAATTAATATTGAATTAAAGTCTTTGTTTTGTTCTTCATAAGTAATCAGTTGGGCTTAAAATTTTTAGAAACCCAATTCACCCCCCCCTCTTGGGTTGCATAGCTGGGCAACAAGTGGTATCAGAGCCGGTGCTCTAGCCCTTCTTTGATCTAACAATCAAAGAGCCAAAGATCTATGGCAACCCATGTTGGTACTTCTCTAGCCGAGGGGCAATCAACAAACCGACCTCCACTTTTCAATGGGTCTAATTACACCTATTGGAAAGCTCGGATGAAGATTTTCATACAAGCACTCGACTATGATATGTGGAGTATCATAGTGAATGGTCCTCACACACCCACCAAGATTATAGATGGTGAGGAGTCAACCAAACCCGAGAAAGAATGGGATGAGGTTGACAAGAAATTGGCACAATTAAATGCCAAAGCCATAAATGTTCTTTATTGTGCACTAGATGCTAGTGAATTCAATCGCATTTCTTCTTGTGCATCTGCTAAAGAAATATGGGATAGGTTAGAAGTAACCCATGAGGGAACAAATCAAGTAAAAGAGTCTAAAATAAACATGCTTGTACATAAATACGAATTATTCAAAATAGAACATGATGAGTCCATAACTGCTATGTTTACTCGTTTTACTGATATAATCAATGGTTTAAAGAGTCTTGGAAAATCTTATACTAACAGTGAACTTGTAAGGAAGATTCTCAGGTCACTGCCAAGAACTTGGGAAGCCAAGGTGACTGCCATCCAAGAAGCAAAGGACTTGAACACTCTACCTCTAGAAGAGCTTCTTGGATCCTTGATGACTCATGAACTTAGCATGAAGCAACATCAAGAGGATGAAGTCAAAAAGAAAAGAACCATTGCCCTCAAATCCACAACTTTGCCTGATTATGAAACGGATGACTCTGAAGATGAAGAACAGGATGAAGAGATGGCACTCATCACCCGGAAATTTAAGAAGTTTCTAAGAAAAAGGAAACAGGGGATGAGAAAGAAATTCACAAAAGGGGAACAAAGCAAAGAAAAAGAGAAAGATCAACCCCTTATATGCTACGAGTGCAAGAAGCTGGGGCATTTCAGATTCGAATGTCCACAACTGAAGAAAGGTCCAAAGAAGTTCAAAAAGAAGGCAATGATGGCGACCTGGAGTGCGAGTGATGACTCAAGCTCCGACGAGGAAACCTCAACAGAACAAGCCAACCTGTGCCTGATGGCACACGAAAATGAGGTAACTTCTGAATCCACTAGTGAATTCACATTTGAAGAATTGCATGAAGCATTCTATGATTCAATTGATGAATTAAAGAAACTAGGGAAGAAAAACAAAGAACTGAAATTGGAAAATCAGTCCTTAGTGAAACAAGCTGAAAATCTTTCAATTGAAAAATTCACCTTGATTCAAGAAAATCAAAACTTAAAGGATGAAATTAACAAGCTAAAATCTATAGTAGATAAGTTCACCTTAAGTTCAAACAAACTAAATATGATTCTTGATAATCAGAAAGCTATATATGATAAGGCTGGACTTGGCTATAAACCTCTGAAGAAACAAAAATTTCTGAAGGATATTTATGTAAATTATTCAAGTAACAAGTCTACAAATATTACTTGTTTCAACTGTGGTAGGATAGGACATAAATCATACACATATCTTATTAACAAATATGCAAACACAAAGAAAATATGGGTTCCAAAAGGAACCATTCTGACTAACCTGAAAGGACCCAAGAAAGCTTGGGTACCTAAGACAGAAACTTGACCTTTGCTTGCAGGTATGTCTAGCATCCCAAGAAGGAAACAGGAAATGGTATCTTGACAGCGGATGCTCGAGACACATGACTGGTGATGAATCACAATTCATCACGCTTGATGCTAAGGATGGAGGGATGGTCATCTTTGGAGATAATGGCAAAGGAAAGATCATCGGGATAGGTAACATTGGTATCACTCCCTCCAAATATATTGAGAATGTTTTATTGGTTAAAGGTTTAAAGCATAACTTACTTAGCATTAGTCAATTCTGTGATAAAGGGTATAAAGTAGTTTTTGAATCATCTGTTTGCATTGTGACTAGTCCTATTAACGATGGCATTAAATTTGTAGGACATAGGCATGGCAATGTTTATATGATAGATTTGAATGATTTAGCCAAATTAGACATGCAATGCCTAGTATCCTTGAATGCTAAAGTTAATGAAACTAGTTGGCTGTGGCATCGTAGACTTGCACATATTAGCATGCATTCTCTTTCAAAATTAATTAAAAAGGATTTAGTTCTCGGTTTGCCAAAATTAAATTTTGAAAAGGATAAAATCTGTGATGCATGCCAATTAGGTAAACAAACTAGAGTATCATTTAAATTCAAAAATACTATTTCAACTTCTAGACCATTAGAGCTCTTACATATGGACTTATTTGGACCAACTAGAATCACGAGTCTAGGAGGAAAACGATATGGATTAGTAATAATAGATGATTTCTCTCGTTTTACTTGGGTTTTCTTTTTGGCACACAAAAATGAAACTCTACATACTTTCACTAAATTTCATCGAAAAGTCTCTAATGAAAAAGGGTTTTCAATTCAAAATATTAGAAGTGATTATGGAACTGAATTTGAAAATCAAGATTTTGAAAATTTTTGTGATGAAAATGGAATTGGCCATAACTTCTCTGCTCCTAGGACACCCCAACAAAATGGGGTAGTTGAAAGGAAAAATAGAACCTTAGAAGAAATGGCCCGTACCATGCTTTATGAAAGCAACCTTCCAAGATATTTTTGGGCGGAAGCTATTAACACAGCATGTCACATTTTAAATCGTGCTTTAATTAGACAATTTTTAAAGAAAACCCCCTATGAACTTTGGAAAGGAAGAAAACCAAATATTGCATATTTTCATGTCTTTGGTTGCCGATGTTTTGTATTAAATAATGGAAAAGAAAAACTTGGTAAATTTGATGCAAAATCAGATGAAGCAATCTTTTTAGGTTACTCCTCCACTAGTAAAGCATTTAGAGTTTTCAACAAAAGAACTTTAGTAGTTGAGGAGTCCATACATGTTGTTTTTGATGAATCTAACGATCTTCCTTCAAGGAAGAATGAGGGTGTTGATGATGCAGAGCCACTAATAGAAGGTATGAAGGAGATCACTCTGAAAGATTCAGCAACTCCAAAAGACAAGGATCAAGAAGACGAACAAAATGAAAGAGGTGAAGAAATTCAAGAACAACCTCAAGGTACAAATGACCTACCCAAGGAATGGAGGTATGTTCACAACCACCCTAAGGAGTTAATTATTGGTGACCCTATGCATGGGGTAAAAACCCATTCTTCACTAAGAGATGCAGTTAATCATTGTGCCTTTGTATCTCATTTTGAACCTAAAACTTTTGAAGAAGCTGAAAATGATCATAATTGGATTAATGCTATGCAAGAGGAACTTAATCAATTTGAAAGAAATAATGTTTGGACCTTAGTATCAAGACCTAAAGATTATTCAATAATTGGCACAAAATGGGTCTTTAGAAACAAATTAGATGAGCATGGAAATGTAATTTGAAATAAAGCAAGACTGGTTGCTAAGGGATATAATCAAGAAGAAGGAATTGATTTTGATGAAACCTTTGCACCTGTTGCTAGATTAGAAGCTATTAGACTTCTACTTGCATATGCTTGCTTTATGAAATTCAAATTATTCCAAATGGATGTTAAAAATACATTTTTAAATGGATATATTTCTGAAGAAGTATATGTAGAACAACCACCTAGATTTGAAAATCATGCTTTTCCTAATCATGTCTTTAGATTAAATAAAGCATTATATGGATTAAAACAAGCACCTAGAGCATGGTATGAAAGGCTAAGCAAATTTCTAATGAATAATGGTTTTTCAAGAGGTAATGTAGATACAACCCTATTTATTAAAAGAAATCAAAATGATATGCTAATTATACAAATTTATGTTGATGACATAATTTTTGGGTCTACTAATGAATCCCTTTGTCAAGACTTTGCTAAGCTTATGCAGGGAGAGTTCGAGATGAGCATGATGGGAGAACTCACCTTCTTCCTCGGACTCCAAATCAAACAATCAAAAGAAGGAATCTCCACACCCAAAGCAAGTACACCAAGGAACTACTCAAAAGATTTGGAATGGAGAACTGCAAACCAATTGGCACACCAATGAGTCCCTCATGCAAGCTTGACAAGGATGATGAAGGTAAAAGCGTAGACTTAAAATACTATAGAGGTATGATTGGCTCATTATTATATTTAACTGCAAGTAGGCCTGATATCATGTTTAGTGTTTGCTTATGTGCTAGATATCAATCTAATCCTAAAGAATCTCATTTGAATGCTGTTAAAAGAATCCTTAGATACTTAAATGGTACACAAACTATAGGGTTATGGTACTCTAAGGACTCACAAATTAATTTATTAGGATATTCAGATGCTGATTTTGTTGGATGCAAATTAGATAGAAAAAGCACAAGTGGAACTTGCCAATTTTTTGGAGTTAACCTAATCTCATGGTTTAGCAAGAAACAAAATTCGGTGGCACTGTCTACGGCTGAGGCCGAATACATTGCAGCCGGAAGTTGTTGTGCTCAAATCTTGTGGATTAAGCAACAACTCGAAGACTTTGGAATCAAACTTAATGAAACACCAATAAGATGTGATAACACAAGTGCCATAAATCTATCTAAAAATCCAATTCAACACTCAAGATCCAAACATATTGAAATAAGACATCATTTCATAAGAGAACATGTTCAAAACAAAAATATAATTCTTGAATATGTTTGCACTGAAAATCAATTAGCTGATATCCTTACAAAGGCCCTTAGTGAGGATAGATTCTGTGAAATTAGGAGAAATCTAGGAATTCTAGATCCATATGTCTAAAATTTCTCAATTTCCAAAGAATAGATGTCAAAAACTCTTAGAGCTCAATTTTCAACATCTATCCTGGTCCCAAAAGCTTAAATTTATCATTCTAAAAACTTATCATTGAGCAAAATTCCTTCACTCAAAATTTCAAATTTTTTTGAAATTTATTTATATTTTTTCTGAATTTCTGAACTTCATGAGTCGACCCCCATGAGTCGACTCAATGGCAAACTTATAAATCCCACCAACTTTCAACGGGTTCATTGTTTTTATAAGGGTTACTGTTTGTGAGACGACTCATCTTCCCATCGTTCTTCTTCCAAAAGCCGTCTTCTCCAACTCTTCTTGCTCCAAATCCAAGGATTAATTTCGAGGCAATTCTCCCTCCTCCTCTCCACCAAAAATCGCCTCCTTGAAAAGGATTTTCTATGCTTTCTTGCATTGCTTGGCGCGGTTGGAACGTGCCCTAGCACTTTACCGATCTTCCAAAATCCACTTCTTTTCTCCACCAAAATCCTTCTTCACTCTCTTGTGATCCCTCCTCCACTCAATTCAAGTCTCCTTGTCTGCTACTATAGTGGATATGGCTCCGAAGATTAAACTTTTCCAAAGAAGAAAATCAATCTGTGAGCCTGAAAAAATTATCCGAAAGAAAAGGCAAGCTGCTCAATCTTCAACTGCTCCCACTCCAGTTTCAGTATCTGCTCAAGGTCCCTCTTAATCCTCCATAAGCCCCAGTGTAAATCCTCTTTCTGATAGAAAAGTAGAAACCGGGAAAAATATAGATTTTCGGTTCTTTGAGAAAGAAGGTTTTACTTTTGCAAGTAAAATTAAAAACCAAGGATGGGAACTCTATTGCTCCCTTAAGGAAGTCACCTATGTTGACCTTGTTAGAGAATTCTACCAAAACCTACTTTATGGAAGTGGGTCAGTGACTTCAACTGTAAAGGGAATTGATATCTGCCTGGATTCTAGGATATTGGGAGAAATACTTTAGTTGCCTAGTGAAGGATACTCATATATGGAACTCCCAATTAAAGAAGAGGGGATCAGAATTATTTTAGGAGAAACCTATTCAGGAAGTTTAAACAAATTGGAAGCAAAGATTTTGTCCATTGAGATGAGGGTCCTGCATCAGATAGTAACAAAGCTCTTCTTTCCTAGGAGTGGTAGACATGACTTACTTTCCAGCAGAGATGTATGTGTCATGTTTCATGTCATCACTCAGACCCCCCTAAACCTCCCTGCACTTATGATAGAGGCCATGAGAGAAACTTTGAATAGATCCAAGGCACACTTGCCTTATGGTATGGCCCTTACTAGAGTATTCAGGAGGTTTGGAGTTAGCTGTGAGGGGGAGGCTGCTACTAAGCTCTCTCATGTGGACACTTTCAACCAACACAGCCTGCACCGAATGGGAATTACAAAGACTGATGGTGGTTGGATCAAGGGCTCTGAAGAAAGAGCTGAGATAGAGCTGAAATAAGAGCTAAGGACAGAACTGAAGGCAGAGTAGAAGAAGAAGGTCCATCTTCTCCTGTACATGACTTCAGGGCAGCTTCACCAGATACCCAGTTCATTCCTGATACTGAGGCTGGCCCTTCAGAGTTTACTAGGATGCCCACATCAGTGTATCAGCCAGAGAGTAGAGCACCTCATTCAGAGTTCAGACTGGCTGACGATCAGATCGAGCATATATCACAGCGTGTGGCTTCTTTGCTGTCTAGTCAGTGGGGTAGTACTTCTTTTGCACCTGGAGCCACCTCTTCTGATCAGACCATTACTCCCCACATCTCCACCTTGTTTCAGATGATATCAGATCAGTCCATCAGGATCCAGCAGCTTGAGGACACTGTCTGGAGACTTACTGGCAGAGTTCTTGACTTGCAGGGGCAAGTCCTTGCTTTGGCCTATCCCAAACCACAGGAGTCAACCATTGAGGTCACAGACCTCACTGCAGAGGCTGGTAGGCTCAGAGGAGCACTAGAAGGTGGATATGAATTACTGAGGAAAGAGATCCGAGGATCGAGTGAGCATGCTACCACTCAGTTCACTGCTCTACTTCAATCTGTTTCCAGAGCACTGAACGTACTTGATTCTATCAGACTCACCCTTTCTGTTCAGTCTTTGGCCTCTCAGCGTTCTCAGCCACCCAGTTCATCTCGCTCTCCTGCTTGTGCCAGCACCTCCACTCGTGGCAGAGGCAGACGGGGTAGAGGACGTACTTCTGATCCATCATCTCCTCACCCTATATCTTATGACTCCGATCATTGACTTATCTTGATCATTACTAGGTCTTAGGAGTTAGTGTCTTGTTCTAGGATCTATACCTTGGGGCCATGTATTGACAATTAGCTGGTTGAATTTTATTTTTAAGAACTATGTATTGAAACAATTATGTTTTTAATGGAATCATTTTTCACTTATATTTCTACCTTTTGTAATGATATTGATCATATTTTGGTTATATATATTCTTCTTGTGGAAAAATTGTCTTCTCTTTGTTGTTGTTTGCTGTTGATAATTGCTATATTAAGGGGGAGCAAACTTCTATGATAAATTCCAAAAAGGGGAGAAATTAAAGAATATTTCAAAAAAAAAAAAAAAAAAAAAAAAGGAAGAGTTAACCATATTTGATGATGTCAAAAAGGGGGAGAAATTAAACAAAACAAAATTGGAGATATTAAACAAAAATTGAAGATATTAAACAAAAATTGGAGATATTAAACAAAAATTTGAGAAATTAAATATTTGGATAAATTAAACAAAATTTGAAAAATTAAACAAAATTTGAGAAATTAAACAAAAATGGTATTTTGAGAAATTAAGCAAAAATTTAAGAAATTTGATATCAGACAGAAATTAAACAAAAAGCCATCCATCAAAAGCAAAATCATAAGTACAATGCAAATAAGTAATTTTTTTATATGCTCTGATATATTTCAAAATTCAAACTTGCTCTGATATATCTTTTGAAATTTACCTTGATACATCTTAAGAAATTTGATTTACTCTGATACACCTTAAAATTTCTTTTAACTTGCTCTGATACATGATAAAATTTAATCTGATACAGTGTGAAAGTTTCTCTGATATATTATAACATTTGCTCTGATACAGTGTGAAATTTTCTCTGATATATTATAACATTTACTCTGATACATTGTAAAATCTTTTCTGATAACATTGTAAAAATTATTGTTCTTGCTCTGATACATTGCAAAATTTATTTCTTTTCTCTTGCTCTGATATATCTTAAACTCAAAATGATCTAATACCCTTTTCAAATCTTTAAGAAAATGGACAAACTATTTTTGCATAAATATGCCAAAAGAATCATACTCTTTTCAAGCATATACACCTATAATGCATTCTTTTGAAATTAGTGATTCACATAAATATTTTTTGTTCAAATATTTTGTCATCATCAAAAAGGGGGAGATTGTTGCTCCTAGATTGATTTTGATGATTACAAAGCAGATTGAAGGGATACAAACAATTTTAAATTGAAAAAGTCCTTATGCTCTTCAAGGGCAAAATCATAATTTCACTAAAATTCTGATTTGATAGTATCATTTGATAGAACAAATGATTTGTAAACTATTGATGAAAATTTCATTATATTTGGACTTATATTTTTGAAGTTATGAAGGTTTGAAGTGCATGAGTCGACTCATGAGTCAACTCATGGCACTGTGAGCTGATTGGCACGCAAAAATTCTCCTTGGCACGCTAGTTTTCTGACTTGGCACGACCTGTGAGTCGACTCATGAGTCGACCCACAAGGCATGAGTCGACTCATGAGTCGACCCCTGCTGATTTGAGCCAAGAATTTCCAGAAACGCATTCTCTGGTAAATGCAACAGAAGTCGACTCATGAGTCGACTCCTGATGCATGAGTCGACTCATGAGTCGACCCCTGCGATGGAAAATGTCAGCAACGGCTATTTTTTTTGCCCATTTTAATTGCCTTTTATGCTTCCTAAAATTGCTCTAACGGCTCTTTATCTGCCTAAATTATTTTCTCTTGCTTCTAATGCCATAAAATGCTTCAAATGGCGAAAGAAATTGCAGATTAAATAGAGATCAAATGTGAGATCAAAAATAGAAGAGAGGATCCAAAATCTGCACGAAAAAGCCTGAGATCAACGAGATATTCGAAAGAAAAAGAAAAGAGGATCCAAAAATCCAGACGAGAGATTGTGAAAGAGATTCAAGAGCTTTCAAAGAGAGGATCTTTCAAGCCTATTGTTCAACCTTGATCTAGAGATCATTCAAAGCCTTCAAGGGATCTTCAATCAACGATCATCCTCTTCTCAAGCATTCGTTCAAGCATTCATCCATCTTGAAAAAATTCAAAAAGGATTTCTTCATTTGAGTAAAGTGATTTTATTGTTATATTCGCTCATTTAAGGAGCTGTTATTGTATTAATTTGTGCTTTAAATTCTCTTACTCTTGTAAGTAATTGTTCTTGTTTTTGGAGGATTTCCAAAACAAGGAAAGGTTGATCCGAACCTGAAATCGGAGTGTTTTGGGTTTACTTGTACCCGAGAAATAAGTGATCTAGCTTGGGATAGCTAGTGTCGGAGTTTCCGACGTTTTGTATTCGGGTTGAATACAAAGTATAGTGGATTGAAATTCCCAAGTAGGATCTTGGGGAGTGGATGTAGGTGCAAGGTTAGCACCGAACCACTATAAATCCTTGTGTTTGTGGTGTGCTTTATCGCTTCACTTTATTTCTTTATTATATTCTTGCATTCCTGCTTTAGGTAATTAATATTGAATTAAAGTCTTTGTTTTGTTCTTCATAAGTAATCAGTTGGGCTTAAAATTTTTAGAAACCCAATTCACCCCCCCCTCTTGGGTTGCATAGCTGGGCAACATACTGCGAAGACACAGGGCCCCTTCCTCTAGCGCCAATCCTATTGGTGAAAAAATCTGCTTGCGTCGGAGAAGCTGGAGTCGAGGGAGTCGCGATCGCCGCTGGGACCTGCAAAAGAAGTCTAAACCGGAGGTAGGGTTGCTCCGGCAAGACCCTCCGACGCTCAAGTCAGTTCTCTGCCTCAACAAGAATGGAGTGCTCGAATGAAAATTTTAGTAGAGTTTTGGGATATAAAATAGAGCTTAGAGAATAACGTATCTGGGGCCCTCTTTTATAGGCGAAGGGGGCAGCAGACTGATAGCGATATCTGTAACCGTCTGGCAATGAGCTGCCCAGAGTCAGGCAGAGTTTGTTGCGAAGAGTAGTGGAGTGGGATCGTGGCCACCTTCGGGACGTGCCACGTGGAGTCTGTTGCGGGTAGTAGAACGGCGTCCGTTTTTGCAACTTTTCAGGAGGTGGGAGGAATCGTGCGGTATCCGTCACAGGGAGTGGAGCAGAATCGTGGTCATTATGGTGATCTACCAGGGAGTGATGGAGCCGTGCGAAATCCATCGCAGGAGGTGGAGCAATGTCGTGGCCGTTACTGCGGCCTGCCAGGGAGTGATGAAGCCACACGAAATCTGTTGCAGGAGATGGAGCAGGGTCGTGGCTGTTGCTGTGGCCTACCAGTGGGCCCAGGCCTGTCGGCCGAAGTTTGGCTGGAGTGTCTGGCGGAGAGAGGTGGCTAGCCACCCATCTGAGAGGAGCTCGGAGTCCGGCTCCCGTAGGAGTCCGGACGAAGTCTTCTTTCAGTCGGAGTTGGGGATGAAGCCCGGCTCCCGTAGGAGTCCGGGCGGAGTCCACCTACAATTGGCGTCGGGGGTGAAGTCTGGCTTCCGTGAGAGTCCGGATGAAGTCTTCTTGTAGCCGGAGCTGGGGATGAGGTCCGGCTCCTGTAGGAGTTAGGGTGAAGTCCACCTGCAATTAAAATCAGGGGCGAAGTCCTGCTCCCGTAGGAGTCCGGATGAGGTTTACCTGCAGCTGGAGTCGTGGGCGGAGTCTGGCTCCCGTAGGAGCCCGAGCGGAGTCTGCAAGTGAAGTCGTGGGCGGAGTCCGGCTCCCGTAGGAGTCCGGGCGAAGTCTACCTGCAATTAAAGTCGGGGGCGAAGTCCGGCTCCCGTAGGAGTCCGGACGAGGTTTACCTGCAGCTGGAGTCATGGGCAGAGTCCGGCTCTCGTAGGAGCCCGGGCGGAGTCTGCAGGTGAAGTCGTGGGCGAAGTCCGGTCGAAGTCTACCTGCAATTAAAGTCAGGGGCGAAGTCCGGCTCCCGTAGGAGTCCAAACGAGGTTTACCTGCAGCTGGAGTCGTGAGCGGAGTCTGGCTCCCGTAGGAGCCCGGGCGGAGTCTGCAGGTGAAGTCATGGGCGGAGTCTAGCTCCCGTAGGAGTTCGGGCAAAGTCTACCTGCAATTAAAGTCAGGGGCAAAGTCTGGCTCCCGTAGGAGTTCGAGCGAAGTCCTGCTCCCGTAGGAGTCCAGATGAAGTTTACCAGCAGTCAAAGTCAGAGAAGAAGCCAGGCTCCCGTAGGAGTCCGGGCAGAGTTTTCCCATGGCTAGAGTCGGGGATGAGGTCCGGCTCCCGGAGTCCAGGCAAAGTCTACCTGTAGTTGGAGTTGGGGGTGAAGTCCGGCTCCCGTAGGAGTCCAGACGAAGTCTGCCTGCGGTTGAAGTCGGGGGCAAAGTCTGGCTCCTGAAGGAGTCCGGACGGAGTCTTCCTGCAGTCGGAGCTGGGGACGAGGTCCGGCTCCCATAGGAGTCCGGGTGAAGTCCACTTGCAATTAAAATCGGGGGCAAAGTTCAGCTCCCGTAGGAGTCCGGACGAGGTTTACCTGTAGCTGGAGTCGTGGGTGGAGTCCGGCTCCCGTAGGAGCCCGGGCGGAGTCTACAGGTGAAGTCGTGGGCGAAGTCCGGCTCCCGTAGGAGTCCGAGCGAAGTCTACCTGCAATTAAAGTCGGGGGTGAAGTCCGGCTCCCGTAGGAGTCCGGATGAGGTTTACCTGCAGCTGGAGTCGTGGGCAGAGTCCGGCTCCCGTAGGAGCCCGAGCGGAGTCTGCAGGTGAAGTCATGGGTGGAGTCCGGCTCTCGTAGGAGTCCGGACGATGTTTACCTGCAATTAAAGTCAGGGACAAAGTCCAGCTCCCGTAGGAGTCCGGACGAAGTCTGCCTGCAATTGGAATCGGGGGTGAGGTCCGGCTCCCGTAGGAGTCTGGACGGAGTCCACTTGCAATTAAAATCGGGGGCGAGGTCCAGCTCCCGTAGGAGTCTGGACGTCGTGAAGAATCTGGTCGATGCTGGTGGGGTCCTGCCCGTCGGCAAAACTTGGGAGTGTGGCGGAGGCTCGGCCGCCTGGGGGGTTTGAAGAGGCATTGCTGGAGATTGAAAGTCAGTTGGATCCCCGGAGGGTCACCCCCGTCATGAACTTCGGTTGGGGGGTATTTTATACCCAACAGATACTATGATTTCTTAGTCTGGGATGGGGATCCAGTTGAACTCGATGAGAATAATGAGGATCTGATCACCTATATGGATGCGATGCAGAGGTCTGTCTCCAATAAATGGCTGGAAGCCATGAAATTCAAAATGGAGTTCATTAAAGTCAATAATGTATGGACATTGGTTGACCCACCTGAAGGGATAAAACACATAGGGTGTAAGTGGATCTTCAAAAAGAAAAGGGATGTAGAAGGGAAGGTAAAGACCTATAAAGCTTGTCTGGTTGCCAAGGGTTACCGTCAACGTTATGGTATTCACTATGATGAGACGGTTTCTCCCATGGCAATGCTCAAGTCTATTCGGATTATGCTTGCGATAGTAGCAGATCTGGACTATGAAATCTAGTAAATGGATGTGAAAACAACCTTCCTAAATGGAGAGCTAGAAGAAGAGGTGTATATAATACAACCTAAAGGTTTCATATCTATAGATGAGTCTAAGGTATGCAAGCTTCAAAGGTCCATCTATGGACTTAAGCAGGCATCTTGGAGTTAGAACATGCATTTTGATAAAGTGATCAGAACGTATGGCTTTATTAAGAATGGAGAGGAACCTTGCATATACAAATGGGTTAATAACTCTGTGATAATATTTTTTGTTTTATATGTCGATGACATTCTTTTAATCGAAAATGACATTCCTATATTGCAGGAAATAAAAGTTTGATTGTCATTACAGTTCTCCTTGAAAGATTTGGGAAAAGCATCCTTCATCCTTTGGATGAAGATCTATAGAGATAGATCTAAAAGGTTGCTTGAATTATCTCAGTCGACATACATTGATACTGTGCTGAAAAGGTTCAACATAGAGAATTTCAAGAAAAGCTATCTTCCGATAGGCCAAGAAATTTCTCTCTCGAAAAGTGATTATCCGACAACTCCTCAAGAGAGAGAGCGTATGAGTAGAATTCTATATGCTTCGATAGTGAGATTTATTATGTACGCCATGATATGTATGTGACCGGATGTGGCATACTCATTAGAAGTAGTGAGCAGATACCAGTCCGATCCAGATGAGAATCACTGGAAGGTCGTAAAGACCATCCTTAAGTATTTGAGAAATACTAAGTATCAGTGGCTTATCTATGGAGAATCCGACCTAAAACTTGTGAGGTTTACAGACTCCAATTTTCAGTCGGATCATAACGACAACAAAAATATATCAGGATATATTTATACCCTGAACGGTGGAGCAATCTACTGAAAAAGTTTCAAGCAGCACACTGTGGCCGACTCTACTTGTGAGGTAGAATATATCACGACATCCGATGCTGTGAAGGAAGCTGTGTGACTATGAAAGTTCATCAATGAGCTCGGAGTAGCACCCTCCCTTGATGGCCCCATCTTGTTGTACTGCAACAGTACTGATGCCATTGCTCAAGCGAAGGAACCAAAGTCACATCAGTAGACCAAGCACATTTTGCATCGCTACCACCTGGTCTGAGAGATTGTAGATCGAGGTGACGACGAGCTTCAGAAGATCAACGAAAAGGAGAATCTGACCAACCTATTTACTAAAACCCTCAGCATCAAGGAGTTCAAAGACTACAAATCAAAGATGGGTATACGATACTGCACCGATTGGCTTTAGTCCAAATGAGAGTTGTTGGAAATTATGTCTCAAAGCCAATCGTCAGCCTGTTGACGGTTGTGCTTATCATTATAATTGTATATGAATTATTGAATTAATAAATATTATTTAATTTTTTCATCACTGTGTATATGTTATTTTGAACTCCTGTTATATGATGAAGTCTTTAGGACTATTTGATTCGATATAGGAGGATATATCGTTGAGTCCTTAAATGAGTTCACGACCAAATGATATGCTATTACTAAGATGATAGACATATCAAGTGTAGGTCATTGTGTACCATATAGGTTGGTTGTCCTCTTAACCAAGGAGCATGGAGACAGTGGTATGGCATGCAAGTGAAATATAGGAGTATATTTCACTGAATGTGACCAACTTTGGAGGACTCTGCTGTCAAGAGTCACTCTGAAGAGATATAGGTATAAGTGTCCCTCCGACCTGAGATCACCATGGTGACTTGCAAGCAACTCACTATGCTTTGGTGTCGGACTACTTGAATTTCTAATTCAGCGATGAAAGATTTCTGGGCATAGTCAAGTATTTGTGAAGTCGGTGTGTGAGTCAAGATGGAATTGATCCCTCCGAATAAATAAGAGTTAATGTATCAGTGTGTTTCAATTCAGTACAATCTTGGCCGAGGTAATCCATGTGATGGATTTTGAAAATTAAAATATAATGTGGATGACCATATCAGGGTTGGCAATTAAATTCTAGGTCACATTGAGTATTTGGATCAAAGAGATGAATTATACGGTAACTATATTCAAATAGATTCTTGAGTGTTACTTAGCATACATTTGGCCTATTCGAACGTCGGGTACCATTGCTAGATGGTTACTTCGATTGGTACAGGAATCAATTTTTGTTCTATCAGCTTAGGTTCGAACCTATAGGGTCACACATATTAGAAGTTCTTCTCCGATCACATGGTTAATCTTAAAAGTCCTAGTCAACAGAGACTCTGGTGAAGAGTCCCACTTGACAGAGACTCTAGAGAAGAGTCCTACTAGACTTGGACTCTATCTTTAATGGAGGATTAATTAATGGTTAGATCACTAATTAGCTCAATTTGATTGAGCATTAAAGCCTGGATCAAGCCTGATTGAATTTGATTCAATCAGGTCAAGTCTGATTAGGTTATGAGATAACCTAATCAGTAAGGGAGAAATGATCCTGATTTGATCGGTTCTATGACTCAATTAATTTATTGATTTGATCAAATTTAATTGAGATTATAAGAGCCTAGTTATATTAGGTTCATCATGTTTTATTTGGATCTAACTGGATTGGATTTGAAAGAAATTCAATTGGTTGAACCCTAGAGTCCCAAATAAGTAGGACTCTATCCCTTGTGCCACCTAAATTATCTCACGCCTTTTCTCATCGTACAAAACCAGTTTATATGTGAGAAAATTAAAAAATAATCCTTCTTTTGTCGATCATTAAGGATAGGAATTGGTTGATTTTGATTTGAATTCAAATTAGTTTGAATTTCAACTTAAAATCTTATCCATATCCTTCCACACATTGGCTGCTTTTGAAGGGGTCTATTGTGTATGAGAAAAAGAGGTCTTCCTAACTGATTTTCATGTCCAATTTTCTCTAGTAAGTTTCTTTTTAAGTTTGATATGGGTGAAAAAAAGTTGGAGTCAAATTAAAGTTTAAAAGAGTTTGAATTGCAACAAAATCTAGCCCTTATCCTGTTTTATCTGTTTTGTGCGACAACCATAAAAAGGCCATACTTTTGTGTGCCAAAAGAAGAGAGCTCTTGATCATGAGATACCAAAGAGAAATAGGGTCAAAAACACTTCTTTGAGATATGAGGATTGGGTGGGTTTCCTTCCTTCTTGGCATGAACAAAAGAGGAGACCGTTATCCTCTTGGGTGAGAGACCTAGAAATGTTCTAGATCTTTGGGTAAAGAAAAAACCAAAGAGAAGAGAGTCTTTATCTAAATTTTCTTAACCATCCAATATCCTTCTCTGATCCATCTTTGACATCAGAAAGGTTTGAAGTGATCAAAAAAGGAGATCAAGTCAGATCTGCCATCAGAAGCCAACTGCGTGAGCTAGCACTCCTGCGGAGGGTTAATCGGTCCGAGGGGCTTCGTGTGGACCATCCGTAGAGGTTAGATGCTTGTGCAACTACTCGACATCAGCGAGAGCTTCATACCATGTTTATCAATAGTGGAGATCATCAACCCATAAAAAGGTGATGTGTTCTGAGCTCTACCGATATAATCTAAAGGTTAGATCAAATTCAAGGCATCGATGTGATCGATGTAGTTTTTTATTTTATTTTAAATTTTATATATAAATTTTCTATGTCATAGATCTTTAATGGTAGTTTAGATCTGATATAAGATATATTTGAAAGATTAAATATTTAATCTTTTATTGTTCCACTGTAAAATTTTAAAAATACATGCTTTAAACTACATGTTTTTTCTTCAAATAACTCATCATTTTGGTGCAAGGCCACATTTGAAAAGCAGCTTCACAGAAGTAACATGTAGCATCAACCAACATGTCACACACCATAGAATGAAAATCATATTGGTGAAAGGAGTATGTCCTATAAGCCAATCAAAATTTATATTTTGATAAATTTTCTTTGTAATCTTCCAGACTCATGTAGTTAACACTTTAATAATAAAAAGTATTTTTCAACATATGCTACATCTTACTTTTATAATGATTATGATAAACTCTATAAATTAGGATAATAATTTTAGGGTTATGATGAGATCATATCTATAAAATTTAAAATCCTAAAACTCCTTCCTAGTCATAGAAGTATTGATTATAGGATCAATATTTTGGATAGACTAGCACTTCCTGTGTATACTCAATGGAGAGGGTGGCTGATCTCATAAGCCACTTGTGTGAGATATTAATATAAAGATGTAGGTGCTTATTAGAGAATGAGTTCACTGAATTGATCTGACTTAAGAAATATTTTATGGAATCTACTTACTTGTCAAAAGATGTATTCTTATAGTGGGAGTTGTGCATGTAATCCTTTGACCTGAGACTACTACAGAATCTTGTATACATTAATTTATATTTTGATTCATACTTATTCATGACTTAGTTATGTATAGGGTGATCTGGATATGATGGAATGTGTATGGAGGTTGTGAGTAGGTGAATATGAAGTCGATCACTCCTGATAAGAGGAGATCGCATCCTACTTGCTCTGATCGATTGATGATTCAGGAAGCCTTTGATCAAAATAGAATTTAAAAAAAAATTAATATTTTACTAATTAAATTATCATTAAATATTAAAAATAAATATGAATATAAGATTAGATTTGACATCATTCCATATCCAGAGTTATATTCAGGATGAAGGTTGATCGCAGGATTGAATTGCATGATAGCTTTCTACTGAAGGATATTTTTGATATTTTTATTAAAATTTTATATCTTTTAGATAGATATGATATATTACTAGACACCAATCTTGTCTTATAGATTTAATCAAATTAAAGAGCTTAATTCGATCATCAATTAGAAAGGATTCTAATTGCTGAAATCGGATTAGCTTGATTGGATCTAGATCGATTAGATTAAATTCTAATCAAATCAGATCGACTTGCACTTGGACTTATTGCTTGCTCGACGTAGAACCCAATAGGTTATACATAAAGAAAATTGATCAAGGGTCTAATTGGATTAGATTATATTTGCAAAATAGATATGCTAACACATGTTGCAAATCCTAGCTTCTTGTTTCGAATTAAATTCGAAATTGATTTTAGATTGGGCTAATTAAATCTAAATTAATTTAATTTAATTTTGGATTTGAGTTGGGTCAACCCATGGCTACAAGAACCAAGGCTTAGGTGCCATATAACCAAGTCCCCATGCGTCAAGAATTTTTTCTTGTGCGTGGGATGTGTTTTGTACGTAAAAGACCAAGTGGTGTCCCATGAGATGGGATGCCCCTTCCTCATCCATATCCACTGTTTCCATAGTGAAATAATTTTTTGAAGAATTGTGATTTAATTTTGGGCATAGAAGAGTCTTTCTGTGGCTAAAACACTTTTTGATTTAATCGTGAAAATTGGTTAAAGTTTGAAGTCTAGCCAAATCTATCCATGCACCTAACCTAGAGTCCATGATGTTAAGGACTCTAATCTAATTATCATGCCACCTCTTATCTCAGAATTTTTTTCATGCCATCTGTAGGTTAGCACCTCTATTTTGGTCCATTGGATGGCTAAAAAGTGCTGATGAGTGGTGGAGGAAAATACACCTAGTGAAGCCTCACGATGCATTGGAAAAACATTGAGAAAAATATTTCGAAGAATCTTTCTGCATGAAGCGTCTCTCAGATTCTTTTCTCGATGCTTGCCATATGTCATGAGATTTCATATAGGCATAGGATTTTGTCATGGGGCATGAGAAATTTTGAGAGGGTGTGAGATGGTGCGTGGAGAGGGCGTGAGACATTCTCGAATGCAACCCATCGCTAACTATTTAAAGGGGCTGTATCAGGGATTTGTTTCATTCAGATTTTTAATTTCTTCTCTTCTTTCTTACACCCTCTCCCTATTATCCAATTAGTCTCTTCCTTCTCTTATTAGGATAAGTTCAAAAAGAGTAAGGACAAGTTCGATTTTAGGACAAGAGCCTAGAAAAGATATAAGGAAGACAAAGAGAGAAGGAAGGTAGGGATAGGAAGGTTAGGAGGAGAGAAAGAAGATCTTGAGGTCCTGTTGCCCAAGAAAATTCTTACAGTGCAAATTTTTGAAGGAAAATTTATCCTAAGGAGTCAGTGTCTTGATCATAGCTCTATGTGGATCATCGTTGGAGGGCGAACACTTGGGCGCCTGGTGGAGATTCTATCAGATTTTGGAATAAGCATTGCAGGTATTCTTCTATCGTTTGAATTTTATTATGAATATATTATATATGATTGTTAATCATCAAAGAGGTATTGGTTTATAGGTTTAATATTTAAAATTTTTTAATTTAAATTTTTGAAGTTTGTTATGCTTTCACTGTGCATGTTCACCCCAAAATCCTACAATGGTATCAGAGTCGGCTTTATGTGGTTCAATCATATATACATAATATTTATGTGATGCATATTATGATTTATGCTATAAAATTAATTATGCTTTCATATGATGATATGAATTGATGCATATCTGATCCACTACTTCATCATCCAGACATAAAGTTGTCCTAGCATAATCAGGTTATGCTGCAAGGTTGTTCTAAGATGATGAAAGTCCATATGTTACATTGGCATATATAAAATATTTAATATTGATATATATTAGTATGACTTAGTATTATATATAGTTAGAATATGCATGAGACCAAAGAAGCCTTCATTAAAAAAAAAATTATATTAAGTGGTAGTGATAAGCAACAATGGGTTAACCAATTCTTGATCAATTGATCAATTGGTGTCTAGAAAAATGCTAAAGGTGGTTCTTTAATTGATTTCATTGATTAACCTGACCAATTTATTGATGTCTAAAGAAAGCAATGGAGGGATCTCCACCTACTTACTTGGCCAATTTGATTAAGAGATCTTGATATTGAAAAAGTCATAATACTGAAAATACTACTAAGGGCCTTTCTTTATGCTAGGTTAATGTTACACCATGAGCTATGATGAGCTTATTGTGTTACCATAAGGCTTGTCATAAGGTTTGATATAATATAATCCTGGTGCATAAAAGATGCTTATGGTAATTTTGGATGTACTACTTTGTTGTGTTATCATAAGGACAATAATATTCGAATTTGACTATATTGAAATGAAGGATCTTACTTAACTAAAATATTATAGCTTGTTGTATTACCACAAGGCTAATAATATTTTAGAGACCAAGAAATAATATTGAAAATTACATGAGATGCAATTGAGAAGAGTTTCCTACCTATGAACTCATAAGAGTTTATTGTGTTAACACAAGATCATTATGAGGAATTGGGATCTTAATCCCACTAAGATAAATATGCAATATATCTTGTTCATCATAGTAGAGGGTTATGATGTTCGATAAAATAGTGGAAGGCATAATTAAATCAAAAAAATTTATTTAATTGTGTAAGTCAACATGAGTTGTTTGCTTATGTAATATTCTTTATTTATTATAGATTAAATTTTACAAATGGCATCTTCATTATCATTGCGAGAAATTTTAGATTCTAATAAATTGATTAGTCTCAATTATGTGGACTGGTTGAGAAATTTAAAGATTGTACTCACTCAGGAGAAGCTCTCCTATATTTTTTATGTCTCCGAACCACAAGAGGTTGGGGATGATGCCACTGAGGAGGAGGTATCCACATATAGGATGTGGAAGAATAATAGTTTAACTGTCTAGTGTATCATACTAGCCTCTATGAGCAATGAATTATAGAGGCAGTATGAAAGTATGGATACTCAATCCACATTCTTCAATCTTAAAGAGTTGTATGGAGAATAGAGTAGAACTGCTAGATATGAGATATTAAAGCAGTTATTCCATGTTAGAATGACTGAGAGATTATTCGTACAAGACCTTGTCCTGAAGGTTATTGATCTGATCACCAGATTGGATCAACTGAATTTTGTGATAGATGGAGAATTAAGTCAAGATTTGATCATGCAATCTCTCCCCAAATCATTCGCTCAGTTTGTCATGAATTATCACATGAACAAACTGAATACCTTCTTGCCTGAGCTATTGAATATGCTTAAAATAGCTGAGAGCCACATAAAGAAAGAAAAGGCTCCACTTCTTCTTATGGGTAAAATCTCTAAGAAGAAATCAGGCTTTAAGGGTTCAAAGAATGCATTGAACCTTAAGGATGGCAAGATGAAAATGTAGGAGAAGAAAGTCTCCGGACAAGGTACCTACTTTCACTGTGGCAAGGAAGGATACTGAAAAAAGAATTACAAGTTATATCTTGCAACTGTAAAGGCTGGTGCAAGCGACGCACCAAAAGGTATGTATGAGATACGTATAATTTTATCATTAAATTCTTTCAATTCAGACTCTTGGGTATTGGATACCGCCTACGGTTCTCATATATGTAAGTCATTGCAGGGGTTGCAGAATATTAGAGTGCTAGAGAAAGATAATTTCGAGCTCTACAGTGCTGGAGGAGAGTCCATCCAAGTAGAGATTGTAGGGACATATATGTTGAAGTTACCTAGTAGGAAGATCTTAGAGCTAGAAAATTATTATTATATGCCTAAGATCATTGAAAATATTATTTCTGTACCGTTGCTATTGCAACAAGATTTTGAAATAAATGGAAAGAGCAATAGTTGCTCAATTTTTTTTCTAATAAAATTCTCTATCATGGCATTGTTAATAATGGTCTTCTGATTCTGTCTAATAATAATATTTTTTTATATTGATGAAAGCAAAATATGAAAGAGAGAAGAAATAAATAATACTTTACTTTGACGTTGTCAACTTGATCATATAAGTAAGATGAGGATTAACAAGTTATACAAAGAAGAGTTCTTTGAATCTTATGATTATGAATCATTAAGAACTTGTGAATCTTATCTTATGGAAAAAGTGACTAAGACTCCATTTAGTGGACATGGAGAAAGGATAAGTGAGTTATTAGGACTTGTACATACTGATGTATGTTGTCCTATGACAATAGAAGTGAGAGGAGGATACTCTTATTTTATTATGTTCACTGATGATTTATCTAGATTTGGATATGTGTATCTTATGAAATATAAATCTGAGACCTTTAATAAATTTAAAAAGTATCAAAGTATGATTGAGAAATAAACTGAAAAAAGTATTAAAATTCTTCGATCTAATTGAGGAGGAGAATATTTATCCAATAAATTTTTAGATCAACTAAAAAAAAATAAAATTCTCTTAGAGTGGACCTCTCCTTATACACCATAGTTAAATGGTGTAGTAGAAAGGAGGAATCACACTTTATTAAATATGGTGTGGTCTATGATGTGCCTCACAGATTTACCTATTTTTTTTTAAAAATATGCCCTAGAGACTGCTGTATATATCCTGAACTAAGAACCTTCAAAATTTGTGCCAGGCACTCCATATAAGATATGAAGAGAAAAGAAGTCTAATATTAAGTATCTTAAGATATGGGGTTGTCCAGCTTATGTTAAGAGAAACTTTGGACATAAGCTAATTGTTAGGGCAGATAAATGCTTGTTTATAGGTTATCCTAAAGAAAGTATAGGATACCTCTTTTACCATCCTACTGAATAAAAAGTGTTTGTTAGTAAACATGCCACTTTTATGAAAAAAGAGTTTATCCTAGAATGAGCCAATGGGAAGAAAATTGAACTTGGAGAAGTTCAAGACCTACAAGTAGAAGCACAAGATAATCGTCAACCAAAAATATATATTGATGAGGTACAACCATAAAATACACATCCTCTTCGAAAGTCGAATAGAGTGCAAAATGCACCTCTAAGATATGAGTTTGTTATTGAAAATAATGAAGCCCACATCATTGAGAATGATGACCTTTGACCTATATGAAAGTCATCATTAGTAGAAACTCAAACAAATAGCTAGAGGCTATGAAATCCAAAATAGACTCTATGTATTACAACCAAGTATGAATTTTGGTTGATGCACTAGAGGGTATGATCCCTATTGGATGCAAATGGGTCTATAAGAAAAAGATTGGAGCAGATGGTCAAGTTGAGACCTATAAAGCCAGATTGGTGGCTAAAGATTTCAGGTAGAAACAGGGTATAGATTATGATAAAATATTTTCACCTATTGTCATGCTCAAATCTATATGGATTATACTTGCAATAGCAGCATACCATGATTATGAGATTTGGCAAATAGATCTGAAGACCACCTTCCTTAATAGTTATCTTGAGAAAGAGGTTTACATATCTTAACCAGAAGAATTTATCTCAAAAGGGAGAACAAATCAGGTATGCAAACTTAAGAAATCTATTTATAGATTAAAGCAGGCCTCGAGGAGTTGGAACATCTGCTTTGATATAACAATTAAAGAGTTTGGTTTTATCAAAAATATGGATGAACCTTGTGTATACAAGAAGGCTAGTGAGAGTGCCATTGTCTTCTTAGTTTTATATGTAGATGACATACTTCTCATTGAGAATGATATCCCAATGTTACAATTGGTCAAGACATGGCTATCAAGTAAGTTCTTCATGAAGGATTTGGATGAAGCATCCTATATGCTAGATATAAAGATCTATAGGAATAGATCTAAGAGGAGGTTAAGCTTGTCCCAATCTAGGTACATAGATTTAGTGCTAACAAGATTAAGCATGGATGGGAGTAAAAGAGGTTACTTACCCATGAGTCAAGGCATACATCTCTCTAAAGGAATGTTGCCTAAAATATTGGAAGAGAGAAATAGAATGAGTTCTATTCCCTATGCTTCAGCAGTAGGGTCAATCATGTATGCTATGCTATGTACCAGGCCTGATGTTGCCTATGTCTTAGGCATAATTAGTAGATTTCAAACTGATCTAGGAGAGGATCATTAAAAAGTAGTGAAAAATATTCTTAAGTACTTGAGAAGGACTAAAGATATTTTTCTAGTATATGAAGGATCTGATCTAAAATTAGAAGGCTATTTTGACTTTAGTTTTCAATCAGACCCTGATGATAACAAGTCCATTTCAGGATATATTTTTACTCTAAATAGTGGAACTATAAGTTACAAATATTGTAAGTAGCAGACTATAGCTAACTCAACTACTGAGGTAGAATACATAGCCGCAAGTGAAGCCATCAAAGAAGCTGTCTGGATGAAGAAGTTCATCACTGAGTTGGGTGTCGTTGTAGAGATTAAGAATCTAGTATTACTTTACTGTGATAATACTGGAGCAGTTGCTCAAGCAAAGGAATCGAGATCTCATCATAAATCTAAGCACATTCTAAGGTGCTTCCATCTTGTTCACGAAATAGTCAAAAGACAAGGTGTAGTCATTGAACGAGTAGAAACAAAGAACAACATAGCAGATCCGTTCACTAAGACTCTACCACAGTAGTAGTTCGATCGCTACCTCGATTGTATGGAGATAAAATATAAGGACGATTGGCTTTAGTGCAAGTGGGAGATTGAAAGGAGTATGTCCTACAAGTCAATTGAAATTTATATTTTGATGGATTTTTTTTATAATCTTCTAGACTCATGTAATTGACACTTTAATAATAAAAGATATTTTTCATCATATGCTGCATCTTACTTTTATAATGATTATGATGAACTCCATAAATTAGGGCAATGACTTTAGGGTTATAATGAGATCATATCTATGAGACCTAAAATTTTAAAAATTCTAATTTAGAATATTTCTAATCATAAGAGCATTGATTAGGAGATCAATATTTCGGATAGACTAGCACTTCTTATGCATACTCGAAGGAGAAGATGGCTGATCTCATAAGCCACTTGTATGAGACACTAATATAAGGATATGGGTGCTCATTAGAGAATGAGTTCACTGAATTGATCTGACTTAAGAAACATCTTATGGAATCTACTTATCTGTTAAAAGATGTATTCTTATAGTCGGAGTTGTGCATATAATTCTTTGGCCTAAGACTACCATAGAACCTTGATACATAAATTTATATTTTAGTTCATACTCATTCATGACTTAGTCATGTATAGGGTGATCTGGATACGATGGAATATGTATGGAGATATGGTAAGAGGAGATCGTATCCTACTTGCTCTAATTGATTGATGATTCAGGAAGCCTTTGATCAAAGCGGGATGAAAATTAAAAAAAAAATTCTAATATTTTATTAATCGAATCATCATTAAAGATTAAGAAAAATATGAATATGATATTGGATTTGACATCATTTCATATCTAGAGTCATATTCAGGATGAAGGTTGATCGTGGGATTGAATTGCATGGTAGCTTTCACTGAAGGGTATTATTGGTGTTTATATCAAAATTTTATATCTTCTATATAGGTATGATACGTTGTTAGATGTCAATTTTGTCTTGTAGGTTTAATCGATTTAAAGAGTTTAATTCGATTGTCAATTAGAAAGGATTCTAATTGCTGAAATCGTATTAGCTCGATTCGATCTAGATGGGTTAGATTAAATTCTAATCAAATTAGATCAACTTACACTCAAGTCTACTACTAGCTACATGTAGAACCCAATGGATTATCCATAAAGAAAATTGATCAAGGGTCTAATTGGATTAGATTATGTTTACAAAATAGACATGCTAGCACATGTCGCAAATCCAAGCTCTTTGTTTCAAATCAAGTTCAAAATTAATTTCAGATTGGACTAATTAAATCCAAATTAATTCGAACCAATTTTAGATTTGAGTTGGGTCAACCCATGGTTTAATAAACCAGGGCTTGGGTGCCATATAACTAGATCTCCATGCATCAAGAATTTTTTCTTGCACATAAGATGTGTTTTGTGCGCAAAAGACTAAGTGGTGTCCCATGAGATGGGATGCCCCTTCCTCATCCATATCCATTGTTTCCATGGTGAAATAATTTTTTAAAGAATCATGATTTAATTTTGGGTGCAGAGAAGTCCTTCTGTGGCTAAAATACTTTTTGGTTTAATCATGGAAATTGATTAAAGTTTGAAGTCTAGCCAAATCTATCCATGTGCCTGTCCTAGAGTCCATGATGTTAAGGACTCTAATCTAATTGTCATGCCACCTCTTATCTCAAAATTTTTTCCATGCCATCTCTAGGTTAGCACCTCCATTTTGGTCCATTGGATGGCCAAAAAGTACTGATGAGTGATGTTGGGAATTGTATCCTAAAGTCAAACATTTGACGATTGTACTAATTATAATTGTATATGAATTGAAAAATAATAAAAATTATTTGATATTTTTCATCATAAGGTTATATCTTTTAATGAACTCCTATATTGTGATGAAATTCTTATGATTACTTTGATCAATAAAGAAATATTTATCATGTAATCCTTAAATTGGTTCGTGATCAAACGATACGCTATTCTTAGGACGATAGCGATATCAAGTGTAGGTCATTGTGTACCATATGCATTGGTTGTCCTCATAACTAAATAATATGGAGATATTGGTATGACATATAGATGAGATATAAGAGTACATCATCACTAAATATGACCAACTGCGGAGCACTCTGTTGTCAAGGATAGCTCGTGAAGGGTATGGGTATAAGTGTCCCTCCGACCTGAGATCACCACGGTAATTTGCAAGCAACTCTTTGTACTTTAGTATTGAACTAACTGAGTTTCTAATTCAGTAATAAAAAATTTTTGGATGCAATCAAGTACTTGTCAAGTTGGTGTGTGAGACAAGATGGGATTGACCCCTCCAAATTAGTAGGAGTTAATGTATCAATGTATTCCAATTTAACAAAACTTGGGCCCGAGAAATTCATATGATGGATTTGAAAGATTGAAATATAATATGGATAACTTATCTAGGATTGACAGTTAAATCCTAAGTCCTTTTGAGTATTAAGGTCAAAAGGATGTGTTGGTGCAGAATTCCGTCGGAGCCGGAGAAGCTAGAGTCGGGATGACCGCGGTCACCGCCGGGACCTGCAAAGAAAGTCTAAACTGAAGTTGGGGGTGCTCCGTCAAGACCCTCCGACGCTCAAGTCAGTACTCTGCTTCAACAGAAATGGAGTGCTCGAGGAAAGATTTTATCAGAGTTTTGAGATAGAGATTAGAGCTTAGAGAAAAACGTATCTGAGGGTCCTTATTTATAGACGGAGAGGGCAACCGGTTGACAGTGACGTCTGTAACCGCCTGATAGTGGGCTGTTCAGAGCCGCCTGAAGTTTGTTACGGAGAGTAGTGGCATCAGGGGTCATTCAGGGCCACATGGAGTTGGTTACGGAGAGTGAAGTGGTGGCCGTTGTCGTGACTTGCCAAAGAGTAGTGGAGCCCTGTGGAATCTACTGCTGAGATTGGAGTAGGGTAGCTGCCTTCGTCGTGGCTTGCCAGAGAGTGGTGGAGCCGCATGGAATCCATTGCAAGGAGTGGAGCAGGGTAGCGACCCTCATCGTGGCTTGCCAGAGAGTTTGGATCTGTCAGCTGAAGCTCGACTGGGATGTCTGATGGAGCGGAATGGCTCTCCGTCTCATCGAACCAGGAGAAGCTCAATCATTTTTGAGGTCACTAACGAGTCTACTATGGTCGGAGGCCTTGGGTGCTGAGGCTACAGGTGAGAACCATCTGCTGTAGAGACTCGGATGAAGACTTTTAGTTGGCAAAATCCAATAGGAGCCCAATTGCTAGGGAAGTCTGTCTGGGATTTGCTTGGCATGGAAGCTCGTCTGAAGATTATCCATCGAAGAAATCCGATTTCATGAGCAACTTGGCGGAAGGTCGGTCGGTGGTGGACTTCGGATGGTGTTGGGGAGGCTCGTCTGTAGGAGGAGTATGAGGGATCCAGAGGCGATCGGCCATTGTAGAAATCCAGCTGTCGGAGCTCGTTCATCATGAAAGCTCATCTGGAATCCATCCGCTGTGGAAGCTCGGACGGAGTCCGGTTCTTATGGGAGGCTGAAAGGAGGCCGCTTATTGTTGGAGCTCGATTGAAGATCGGTTGTCGCGAGAGCTCGGAGTAACGACCTGGCTGGTGGATCCTGCCCCATGGTAGAAGCTCGTCTGGGATCCGGCTATGAAGAAGCTCGGCTGAAGGCTACCTGTAATGGAAGTTTGAAAGAAATCTGTTTACAGTAGAGGCCCGCATGGAATTTGCTTACAGTAGAGATCCGGGGTAGATCGCCCGCTATAGGGGTTCAGAGTAGACCGCTCGTAGCAAGAGCTCGGAGAAGATCACTCGTAAGAGGAGCTTGGTTGGAGTCCTGAAGGTGGTCGACCACCATAGAAACTTGGATGGAATCTGATTACTGTAGAAATCTCGTTGTCGAAGAAGCTCGGATATTGACGAAGTCCGGAAGGAGTTCGGGGAATAGTTGAACACTGTAGAAGGTCGGCTTACAATGAAGCCTAGAGAGCCTTTGGAGCGGCCCAATAGATAGATGGAGAAGCTCATTGTCGGAGAAGCCTGGAAGTTCAGACGGTCGAGGGGGTTCAGAGAGATGCCACACAAGGTCGGAAGCCAGAAAAGCCCTGGAAAGGTTGGCCTTTTACGAACTTCGACCGGGGGGTATTTTATACCCAACACCAGTCCCCCTACTCCCGAGTTTGGGTTCCGAATGAAGGGAGTACAGAGAAATTCTCACGGCTGAAGCTGCCCCCCTCGATTGTCGCACTCGGAGGTTGCTAGATATTTTGATGTTTGGCACGCTGGCACTAGAGCCTTTTCAAAAAAGATTTCTTCTTTTTGGAATTCCCATCGGGGTGTGGCTCTAGGTATGGCGCAATAATGATTTTGCCAGCTGTCAGCCATTTTCAGCAGCCTGTCATAGTGCGTGGGACACGCGGCAAGTGCGGGTCAGCCAGAGGAGATCCACGATCACAATCGCTCCGGGCCCTGTTGCCTATTTAAACACGTCCTCCTCCTTAGGGGTTTCACCCCGCCTGATAGAGTCCTTCGGTCCCCTCTTCTTCCCCGAGAGTAGCAGCCTTCTCTAGCATCCTTCTCGACCTTGGGTGTCCTCTGGGTCTTCCATCGTCCTTGCCACCTTCTCGCACTCCCCAGGCCAACCTAGGTTAGTCCTGAAACTTCTCGTTGTCTTTCTGTTCTTTCTTCTTCGTGTTCCTTTCGTTTGGTTCCCTCGAGAGCTTGTTCGCTACTTTTCCCAATTCTCTTCTTCTTCTCTTTTTTTTTTTTTTGCATTTTTGTGGCTTCTATTTGATCCAAAATATCTTCTGATATCTCCTCTTCTAGCAGCTCTAGGAGTTCGTCAGCCCCAGTTCTCCAAAGTTCTTATACCGTAGACGAGCCCGTAGCTAGGACCGAACTTTGTCTGGCCTTTGCGCCGGACACCATCCCTGGCTCCTTGACTCTGGATGAACTCTCACTGATAAGGATTCAGTATGGAGTTCCTCCGGAGTACGAGCTGGAGCTTCCCGAGCAAACTGATCGGGCCAGCACCCCTCCTTCCGGCTGCTTTTGCCTGTACCAGGAGGCCTTCCGTGCCGGGCTTCGGCTTCCACTGCCGTCCTTTGTCGTCGCTCTCTTTCATTTTCTGAACATCTCTCTAGCTTCCATCGTGCCGAACTCCTTTAGATTTTTAATAGGGTTTCTTTCTCTTTGTAGTTTAGCTGAAGTTCGACCGACTCTTTCTTTGTTTAAAAATTTCTACACCTTCAAGCGTCATCCCTCGGCAAAGGACTGGTGGTACTTCTTCCCTTAGTTTGGTAGAAAGGGGTTGCTGAAAGGTGCCCCTTCTTCTATCCACAACTAGAAGGAGAGGTTCCTCTATGTCCGATGCCCGACCCTGGAGCTAGGATTACCCCCTTGGGGCTCTCTGAGGGATTCCGCCCGTCGAGCTTCTAGCCTGGAAAGGGACGACCTCGAGGCCTCCAAAAAGCTCGAGGCCTATCGAGCCCCCCTCCTCCCCGAACATCTGAGGGAACAGCTTTTATTCAACGTCGGCCTGAGTCCTCTTAACCCTATTAGTACCACTTCATTTCATATTATTTTGTATTATTATTATTATTATTTTTGGTTCCCATTCCTCTTATTCCATCTCTGAGCCGTGTCGATCTTCTTTTATCGCAGATATGGATGCAAGTATGGCTCGGAGGTTAGCCCAGGGTCTCAAGACCCACAAGAGAAAAGATAACTCGACTTCAGGGTCGGTGAAGAAAGCCAGGACAGAAGGGACAAGCTCGGTCGTGCCTGTTTCGGTGGTCGTTGCTATCGAAGTCCCTTCCGACGTTGAACCCGAAGTTCCCCGAGCCCTTTCGAGGAGTCCCCCGGTCAAGGATCCCGCCCAGAGGCCCATCCCGAAGGAGAACCTGGGGCCAAAGGGAGGAAGAGAAAGAAGACCCTGGCTCAGAAGGGCCGCAGTCGCAAGGTTGCCATCGAGGGGGCCGGTGGCTCTGTGGAAGACCTGGGGAAAAATCCCTTTAACAATGGGGATTTAATAAAAAGGTTGGTCGAAGGGTGCATCCTGCCTGAGATCGTCGAGAAAATCACCCTTGTCGATCTCAAATTGCAGGTCTGGGACTCTCTGAGATCTTTCCTCGAAGTAGGTTAACCCACTTTTTCTCCCTTCCTGCTCCTTTACCTAGTTTTCCCTTCGGCCTTTATATTGACTCCCCAGCTTTTCTTGCAGATTGGGCACCAGCTTGTTGCCAATGTCGAGGCGGTGAAGATCGCTAAGAAAGAGGCAGCTCGGGCGAAGGAGGGTCGCCTGGCTAGGGCCGCCCACCTCGAGGAGAAGATCACCAAGGTCCTAAGTCTCCAGGAGGTGCTGGAAAAGGAGGGACAAATCTCATCCGATCTGAGGACCGCCTTGGAGGAGGAGAAGAAGAAGGCTGAGGCCAAAATCTTCAAACTGAAGGTGCAGGCTTCCGAGTTGAAGGTGCTGGTTTTCGAGCTGAAGGTGCGGATTTCATCCCTGACTTCGGAGGCAGGGGCCCGAGCAGTGGAGGAGTTTAAGGCCTCCTCCGAGATGGAGGATCTAAAGGTCCAGTTCGGCCAGGACGCCTTCATCAAGGGTTTCGAACTCTACTAAGAGAACGTGGCTGGGAGATTTCTCGAACTGGATCTCGGCTTCCTGAACGAGGTGTCCGATGATGAAGCCGGACCATCTAAGGCCGCTGTCGGTCCTCCACCAGTCAGGACCTCATCGACTGCCATGGCCACCACCGCCGATCTTCTGGGGATGCCGAGCCCCTCTACTTCTACCCCAGAGGTCCAGAATCTCTAGCTTTGTATTTCTCCTTTGTGGTGATTTTTTTTATTCTCTTGTACTTGAAAATTATTTAATCAATGAAATTAGGTCCTTCTTTACAGAGGGTCCCTCTCTTTTTTTTTTCTGTATTCTTCTCCTTATCTTTTGTCTTCTTGTACTAATCTAAGCTGTGGTGCTTCTGCCTCCCAACAACAGGGTCCCGTCGAAGCTCTCCCCCTGCCACAGGGGATCCCACTGACGTTGACGATCCGAGACCTCAGGAGGGAAGTTCGTCAGTTGACGAAGAGATCTAAGAAGCTGGAAGATGAACTTCACTGACTGAGGAAGAGCCACTCGGAAGCCACTGCAGAGGCCGTTCGCCTTCAGGACCTCCACAAAAGGGGACTCATGGAATTCACCCGGAAGAAGGCCAACTTCGTGATGGAGCTCGAGGAACTCTGGAAGTGTGCCAGCGATTGATCTTGGGCTCAGGCTTCCAAGATCAGCTCCCTTGAAGTCGAGCTGGCGGCCGCACGGAGAAGATCGATCAGTTGGAAGGGAGCTCGTCCTAGGTCACGGTCCAAGCCGACCATGATCGAGACTGGTCGCAGAAGTTCTCTAACCTTCAAAAGCAGCTGCAGGACACTGAAGTGAACTACAACACCTATCGAGCTGGCTGGAGCGAGCAAGTGGAGGACTACCGAAGGAAGTTCCAGACGACGACCGATGAAGTTGCCCGCCTTCGGAGGCAGTTATTTGAGAGAGTCCAGCCTGCCTTTGCATAAGGCTCTGATGAGCTCTGCTCCTTGAGGGGGACCATGGCAAAATTATCTGGGGCCCTTGGGTGGGAGGAGGTCGAACTATAATGGCTGAAGATTCAGCTGGTCCATAAGCAGCAGGCGGTCAAAGATGCTGAGGCAGAGTCTGAGGTCCTGAGGAAGAGGCTTCGAGAGTCAGAGGGCTAGAGCTGGTGGTTCCACCAGATGTATCAGGATATGCTACTGAGAAAGATAGAGCTAGAGGAAGAAGTCGAAAACTTAAGGCAATTCCTAATAAGGACTGAAATCGAGAGCTCGAAGTCGGAAGAAGTTGGGCTTCCTTAGAGCTCCTTTCTTCTCTTTCTTTTTATTTTTGGCCTTCAGGGCTTTGTAATGTGTACTTCACTAATGAAATAAAAATGAAATTATCTATTACCTTGTCTATTTTGGTATTGAGTTATCGTTTACCAAATTTTTTTTGTCTTTCATCCTGTTTGACGCCGACGTTGTTTGAAGATTCCTGGTCGTCGCTGTGTTGATTCGCCCTTTGGGACTGGAGAGTTTCGACGAGGGTTTTATTCCTCATTGAGATGAGGTCCCTTGAGTCTCGGCCTTCAAAGGCTTTGTAACGCATGCTTTACTAATGAAATGAAATGGAATTTTTCTCATTACCTCGTCTATTCCTGCTTTGAGTCATTGTTTACTGAGCTTCTTTCATCTCTCGACCCGTTGGACGTCGATGTTGTTTGAAGATTCTTGGTCGTCGCTATATCGATTCACCCTTTGGGACTGGAGAGTTTTGACAAGGGTTTTCTTCCTCGTTGAGATGAGGTCCCTTGTGCCTTTGATGTAGTTCATTTTTCACTTATCGCTAATGCAGTTCATCACTTTCTCTTTTCATCTCTCTTTTTTTTTGTGTTCGAGTGAGGGTCTTCTCTCTGCTCTTGACGGGGTCGTGAGAGTGCAGAGGGACCGTTGAAGAGGCTTTTCTCCTTATTCGGTCTCGATCGATCGAGCCTTTGTTTGTGTCAGGATGAGGTTTCCCTCTCATTCTCGACGGTCAGATTCAGCTCATGTTAGGATGAGGTTCTCCTTCTGTTCCTAACAAGGCTACGGGGGCATGCAAGGGCTGCTGCAAGAGCCTCTCCCTCCATCCAGTCTTTAAGTAACTGAGCCTTCGACTTTGCTCATGTTATGATGAGGTTCTCCTCCTGTTCTTAACAAGGCTATGGGGGCACATAAGGGCCGTTGCGAGGGCCTCTCCCCCCATCCGATCTTTAAGTAACCAAGGCTTCGACTTTGCTCAGGTTAGGACAAGGTTCTCCTCCTGTTCCTAACAAGGCTGTGGGGGCACATAAGGACCGTTGCAAGGGCCTCTCCCCCCGTCCAGTCTTTAAAAGACTGGGCCTTCAACTTTGCTTATATTAGGACGAGGTTCTCCTCCTGTTCCTAACAAGGCTGTGGGGGCACATAAAGGCCGTTGTGAGGGCCTCTCCTCCTATCCGGTCTTTAAGAAATTGGGCCTTCGACTTTGCTCATGTTAGGATGAGGTTATCCTCTTGTTCCTAACAAGGCTGTGGGGGCACATAAGGGCCGTTGCGAGGGCCTCTCCCCCCATTCGGTCTTTAAGAAATTGGGCCTTCGACTTTGCTCATGTTAGGATGAGGTTCTTCTCCTATTCCTAACAAGGCTGTGGGGGCACATAAGGGCCATTGCGAGGGCCTCTCCCCCATTCGGTCTTTAAGAAATCAGGCCTTCGACTTTGCTCATGTTAGGATGAGATTCTCCTCCTATTTTTAACAAGGCTGTGGGGGCACATAAGGGCCATTTTGAGGGCCTCTCTCCCCATCCGGTCTTTAAGAAATTGAGCCTTCGACTTTGCTCATGTTAGGATGAGGTTCTCCTCCTGTTCCTAACATGCTTAATTTTGTTTGTATAGGGGGAGTTATTTCCTGTCGTTATAAGCTTATGACAAAAGAAAAAATATGCGAACATGGAAGAAATTTTTATTTAGGGCAAAGCTGTTAGCGATACATTCGTAGACTTTTTGAATCCTATAGCCACAGAAGGTCTGCTCCCCATCGAGGTCCTCCTGAGATGAAGTTGATAATTCCAATCAAAGGTCGATCTTCAGGTTGCTCCCCCTTCCTTGGTGGCTCTGGCTGCGGCAGGGCCCTAGGCCGGTCTTCCCTACCTTCAGGTCGGCGTCGAATGAATCTGTCGAGCCGACCTCGCCTGCTGAGCTCCTTAATTTTGTCTCAGAACTGAATGCATTCTTCTGGGTCATGGCCATGGTCACGATGATAGAGGGAGAAATTGTTCGGGTTGCATTTTTCAGGGTGCGAGCGCATCCTTTCCGACCTTGGCAGCTGCTCCCTAACCTCCATCAGCACCTGAGTTTTCGAGATGCGAGCGCATCCTTTCCGACCTTGGAATCTTCCGGGGGGAGAGCTTCGTCGAACTCTATGGTCTGGGCTTCTCTGCTTACAAGCTTAGGGAGGAGTCCGAACATGCCTGTGTCCGGGAGGAGTTTGAGAATGCGGTCGAGCTTCACTTGGCCCTTTTTCAACTGCGGGCTTGCTTGAGTCTCCCGCTTGCCGCTCCTTCACGGTCTCCTCATCCTTCATCTTGAAGGCTTCTTTTGCTCGGCCATATCCTTCGGCTCGAGCCAACAAATCAGCAAAGTCCCTGGGATACTTCTTCTCTAGAAAAAATAAAAGATCGTTCTTCTGGAGGCCACCCTCATCGCGACCGATTGGTCCAAGTTTCGGACCTCCAACACGGTGACGTTGAAACGGTTGACGTAAGCCCAGATGGATTCTCCCTCCCTTTGCTTGATATTGATGAGGGACTCCGAGCCTCTCCGGGGATGTCGGCTGCTAACAAAATGAGCCGCAAACTGGTGGCTCATCTGGTCGAAGGAGAAGATGGTACCTGGCTTCAATGTCGAGTATCAGTTTCTTGCTGCTCCCTTTAGAGTGGATGGGAAAGCTTGGCACAGGATGGTGTCTGGCATGCCATGGAGCAGCATCATTGTCTGGATGGCCTCCAAGTGGTCGACCGGATCCAAGGTCCCGTCGCAGCTTTCGAATTGAGGGAGCTTGAAGTTTGGCGGGATCGGTTCTTGCATGATCATTTGAGAGAAGGGAGGGTCAGTACAGATGTCCTCACCATAAGTAGGGGGAGCGTGGCGGAGCTCTTCGATCTGTCAATTCATCTCCTGCAGCCTTCGATCTAGGAGGTCCTCTCGACTGTGAGTCTCGAGGTTCTTCTGGTAGTGTAGAGGTAGGGATCCTCCGGGAGTAGAATCGTGATCGGACTGAGGGCTCTCCACCCTCGGATTCTCCTTTTTGGGGAAGACAGGATGACTGGCCCAAGTGGCCCGTCCCACTATCGGGTCTTGAAACTCCGACGATGCCCCTTCCAACTGCAGTGACGCCTGCGGCTATTGCTGCTTCTGTAGCATGGCCTGCACCGCTTTGATGAGGCCTCTGACCTGCTGAACCAGCAGGTCGAACTGCTCCATACCGACCGTCATTGTCGGGAGAGGAGGAGGAGCCTAGGAAACTAGAGGCAAGATCGGAGCTTGAGATCTGGCCGTGGAGGTCGTGGATCGCCTGGTGGATGCCTTTCGGGGAGGCATCAGGTGAAGATCTAGCAGGGGAGGGAGAGGAGGACGTCGGAGAAGATGACTAGAGGCAATCCCATTGAGCACTCCTTTAAGAACAAGGGTACCGTGAAGGTTCAAGCCCTCCTTCTAGCACCAATTCTGTTGGTGCAGAATTTCATCGGAGCCGGAGAAGCTAGAGTCGGGATGACCACGGTCGCCGTCGGAACCTGCAAGGAAAGTCTAAATCGGAGTTGGGGGTGCTCCGGCAAGACCCTCCGATGCTCAAGTCAGTACTCTACTTCAACAGAAATGGAGTGCTTGAGGAAAGATTTTAGTAGAGTTTTGAGATAGAGATTAGAGCTTAGAGAAAAACATATCTGAGGGTCCTTATTTGTAGACGGAGAGGGCAACCGATTGACAGTGATGTCTGTAACCACCTGGCAGTGGGCTGTTCAGAGCCGCCTGGAGTTTGCTACAGAGAGTAGTGGCGTCAGGGGTCGTTCAGGGCCACGTGGAGTTGGTTACGGAGAGTGGAGTGGTGGCCGTTGTCGCAACTTGCCAGAGAATAGTGGAGCCGCGTGGAATCCATTGCAGAGAGTGGAGCAGGGTAGCTGCCTTCGTCGTGGCTTGCCAGAGAGTGGTGGATCCGCATGGAATCCATTGCAAGGAGTGGAGCAAGGTAGCGACCCTCATCGTGGCTTGTCAGAGAGTTCGGATCTGTCAGTTGAAACTCAGCTGGGATGTCTGATGGAGCGAAATGGCTCTCCATCTCGTCGAACCAGGAGAAGCTCGAACATTTTTGAGGTCGCTGACGAGTCTACTATGGTCGGAGGCCTTGGGTGCTGAGGCTACAGATGAGAACCATCTGCTGTAGAGACTCGGATGAAGACTTTTAGTTGGCGAAATCCGATAGGAGCCCAATTGCTAGGGAAGTCTGTCTGGGATTTTCTTGGCGTGGAAGCTCGTCTGAAGATTATCCACCGAAGAAATCTGGTTTCATGAGGAACTTTGCGGAAGATCGGCCGGTGGTGGACTTCGGATGGCGTTGGGGAGGCTCATCTATAGGAGTATGAGGGATCCAGAGGCGATCGACCATTGTAGAAATCCAACTGTCGGAGCTCATTCGTCATGAAAGCTCGTCCGGAATCCATCCGCTGTGGAAGCTCGGACGGAGTCCGATTCTTGTGGGAGGTCAAAAAAAGGCTGCTTATTGTTGGAGCTCGATCGAAGATCGGTTGTCGCGGGAGCTCAGAGTAACGACCTGGCCGGTGGATCCTGCCCCATGGTAGAAGCTCGTCTGGGATCCGGCTACAAAGAAGCTCGGCTGAAGGCTACCTATAATGGAAGTTCGGAAGAAATCAGTTTACAGTAGAGGCCCACATGGAATTTGCTTATAGTAGAGATCCGAGGTAGATCGTCCGCTATAGGGGTTCGGAGTAGATCGCTCGTAGCAGGAGCTCGGAGAATATCGCTCGTAGGAGGAGCTCGGTTAGAGTCCTGAAGGTGGTCGACCACTGTAGAAACTTGGATGGAATCTGATTACTGTAGAAATCTCATTGTCGAAGAAGCTCGGATATTGATGAAGTTCAGAAGGAGTTCGGGGAATTGTTGAACACTATAGAAGGTCGGCTGACAATGAATCCTAGAGAGCCTTTGGAGCGGCCCGGTAGACAGATGGAGAAGCTCATTGTCGGAGAAGCCCAGAAGTTCAAACGGTCGAGGGGGTTCAGAGAGACGCCACACAAGGTCGGAAGCCAGAAAAGCCCTGAAAGGGTCAGCCTTTTACGAACTTCGGCCGGGGGGTATTTTATACCCAACAGGATGAATTATATAGTAACCATACGCCAATAGGTTCTTGAATGTTGCTTCGCCTTCTTCAATCTATTCGGACATCAGATCATCATTGCTAGATGGTAACATCGATTGGTTCAAAAAGTTATTCGTGTACTACTGACTTAGATTCAAACCTATGAGGTTACACTCAAAAAAACTTTCTGACTGATCATGTGGTTGATCAATGATTGAGAATCGTTCAAGGACTTAATCGTCAATTCGATTGATGGTTAACCTTATGTAAAAACTATAATAAATTAATTCATCAAGTATTAGTAAATTAATAAAAAATTAATTAATAATTAAATTACTAATTAGCTTAATTTGATTGAGTAAAGAGGATTAAATAAAATCTAATTAAATTAAATTCAATTAGGTTTGACCTAATTAGGTTATAAGATGACCTAATCGCTAAGGAAGAATTATCCCCGATTTGATCAAAATTTTAGTTTAATAAATTTTTAATTTGATTGAGATTTGATTATAAAATTATGAATCTAATTAGATTAAATTTTATATATTTTATTTGGACTAAATCAGATGTGATTTGATTTAGATTCAAATAAGGAAACCTAGAGTGCACATAGGATTGGACTCTTCCTCCCTATGTGCCTCCCAATTTGATGCCAACTTTCTCCATGCTCAAGAGTTTTTTTCATGAGATTTTTTCACACCAAAGAGGTCTTCTCCCTCCCTTTTTGATATCTAAATCTAATTTAGTTTTGATAAAAGAAAGGTTTTGAAATTAAATTTCAAAACATTTCTTATCAAGAGAATCTATTCTTATCCAAATCACTCCACATGCCAACTTATATTTTTCTCCTTATGTGTGCAACATTTTAAGGAGATTTTTTTATGAAAAATTAGGTGGAGAATTGAAGTACTATAAAAAAATATGGGAAGGGGCATCTCATATTTTTTTGGATATGTTTTGGCATAGAATTGGGAGAGGGTGAGACATCTCTTGGAAGAGTCCAAGATCTCTTGGACTCTTCACCCAACTTATTACATGCCTATAAAGAGGGGTTTGTTTCTCTCTTTTGTGTGTGTAAGAGGCCAGAGAAAAGGGCTTTCATGATGAGAATTATTTGGGCTTGGGTTCATGATGTGAAAAGAGAAAGAGAGTCCTTTCTCTTGTGGCGTGCGCAAAATCTATTTTTCTAGGGTTTGTTCCTTAGGGTTTGGAAAGAGAGAAAAAATAAGAAAAAAAATAGTTTCTTTTCTATCTTTCTTTTACCTCTTAATCTCCTCTAGAAGTCTATCTTCAACCTCTAGAAAGGTTTCAGAGATTTGAAGAAAGGATCCAGATCAGCCAAGAAGAATATCTTCGCACGAGCCAGCACTCCTGAGAAGACCGATCAGATCGGGGCTTCAAGTGGACTTTTCATAGTGGCTGAACGTATGTGTGGCTGAGAGCTGTTGTGATCCAGGTGGTTTGCCCAAGGCCCATGGGACCAAGGCTAAGGCCAAGGTCCATCATTCATGAGGGCTTCATGGAGGCTCTAGGGCTAGTTGGGCCCTAGGTTGAAAGGCTGTGGGCCTTTCGGGTTCTTGAGGTCTAGGTTATGTGGGCCTCAAGGGACCAACTTTTTATGGGTCAGGTTTGGGCCCAGCATAGATGAGATTAGATTGAGTCATGGGTGTACATGGGCTTGGGTTAACCTAATCTCCCATAGAGTTGGTCAAGGGAGTTTTGGGTTTGGGTCACTTGACCCTGTGTTTATATATACATGCACTGTATAGGTTTGATTAAGCCAAGGAATATGAAAACCCTTTCTCTCAAGTCTCTCTCTCTCTTCTCCCTCTCTCTTCAGCTATTATCCATGCCCCAGAAGCAAGAAACCCTAGGGTTTCTTGCCGCCAGGTCCATAGAAGGCAAGAAAAGCAGGGGAGGCACTAGGGTTTTGAGCCCCTCCCCCTTTGTGCCGCCAACCATATTGCCTCTCCCTCTCTTGCAGCTACCCAAACATTAGGTCCAAGACTTTAAATCTCTTGCTATGAAGTTGGTACAAGTTTCTCTCAGATCTGGAGTTGATCTGAGGTCGTTTGAGGTGCGGGTGAGATCTCCATCAACAGATCTACAGGAAAGGCTGCAGCAGGACAGATCTGCAAGGTCTGGTCCTATTTACCTTCTTCCCTATCTAGAATGTCCCAATTCAAGATCTACAAATTGAAAGACCTCAGACCAGGCCTGATCTGGTTGGGTACCAGATCTTTGATTTTTTAGAGGTGATCTTAGAGGCGTTCTTCATCTGGAATGAAAGGCTGACGAAGAAGATAGCAACCAGGCTGATTTTGTCAAGGGCCTTCGATCGAGTCCAAAAGTCTTCAGATTTATTCGTTGCTAGTTCTGCTACACCCAAGGTCTGTGGGAGGAGCCAGGATCGTGCTCCAATAGTTGGTATCAGAGCCACGATGGTGAGGAAGCGGTTCCAAGCATGAGAAGTTGAAGATCCCAAGTGCTGAAAATTTTCAGCAAGGTACCATCAAGGTATATTCTACACTTCTTGATTTTATATTACTTGTTTGGCTTGGATCCAGTCATGGGCAGCAATATGAAGGTCGATTTTGAGAAGTTTGATGGCAAAAAAAAAATTTTCATGTGGAAAATCTAGGTGGAGGATCTTCTGGTGCAAGCAGATCTGGATCAGGCTTTGGATGAGAAGCCTGAGGGAATGACAGATAGACAGTGGGCATCGTTGGAGAAGAAAGCATGCTCGGTGATCAGAGGATGTTTGGCGGATGCGGCGTTGTATTCAGTGCTGGAAGAAAAGACCCCGAAGGGCCTTTGGTCGAAGTTGCACACCATGTATATGGGGAAGAATATGTGCAACAAGCTAATGCTGAAGAAGAGGTTGTACAGTCTTCGGATGCAGGAGGGATCTGATGTGATTGGCCACATTCAGAGGTTCGACTAGTTGTGCATGGAGTTGATGAATATCGGGGTGAAGCTGGATGAGGAGGACAAGTCTCTGTTGCTTTTGTGTTCACTGCCAGGATCATATGACTCTTTGGTGACTACACTGCTCTACGGCAAGGAGACTCTGGAATATGAGGACATGGTCTCGGTGCTGAGGTCTAATGAGCAAAGGAAAAAGTTGACCAGAGATCGGGCTCCCCAGGAGGGTTTGGCAGTAGGGGAGAGGACAGGTAGAGGCAGAGGCAGAAGCAAGTCCAGGGGGCGGTCCAAGTCCAGAAAGGGAAAGAAAGTGATGAAATGCTTCAAGTGCAACGAGTTCGGGCACTTCAAGCGAGAATGTCCACTATGAAAGATCAAGAAGGGTGAAAGAAGTGGCTCAAAATCAGTGAGTGCAGTTGCTGGGCAGCAGGTGGAGGATGATCTACTTGTGGTATCAGATGGTCACAGGCATTACATAGAGGAGTGGACACTAGACTCTGTGTGCTCACATCACTACACACCACACAGGTCTTGGTTTACGGCATACATCAAGACAGATGAGGGATCAGTGACTCTAAGCGACAATCATCCTTGCAAGGTGGCTAGGATAGGGACAGTCAGGGTGAGGATGTTTGATGGGATTGTGAGGACATTGACAAATGTAAAGCACATCCCGGAGCTGGAAAAGAATCTGGTGTCACTAGGCTACTTGGAGAGCAGTGGATACAGCTTCAGCAGTAGGGCTAGAAGCGAAGTACTGAACATCTCCAATGGAGCTATGATAGTGATAAGAGGCAGGAGGTTAGACAATAATCTCTATCGCATGGAGGGATCTGTGGTGACCGAAGAGTCTGATACAGCAGTTGCAGCACAGGACCAGCAGGGGGCTTATAGGATGTGGCACTACCGCCTAGGCCACATGGGTGATAAGGGGCTGAGGGAGTTGAGCAGGAGAGGACTCATCCCTGATCTGGAGGATGGTGCTACAGGGGAGATTTGTGAGCCTTGCCAGATGGGAAAGCAGAGGAGAGTTCAGTTCAACATCAGTACAACCCACAGTGCAGCCCCTCTGGAGTTAGTACACACGGATGTGTGGGGACCAGCCCCAGTTTCAGCTAGGAATGGGGCCAGATACTTCATGACCCTGATTGATGATTTCTCAAAAAAACTCTGGATTTACTTCATGAGAGAGAAGTCAGAGGTCTTCACCAAGTTCAAGATCTGGAGAGCTGAGGTGGAGAAGGAGCAGGAGAGGAGCGTGAAGTGTCTGAGGTCAGACAATGGCGGGGAGTACACTAGCAGAGAGTTCCAGGACTACTGTGAGGAGTGTGGGATCAGGAGACACTTCTCAGTTAAGAAAACTCCACAGTAGAATGGGATGGCCGAGAGGATGAACAGAATACTTCTGGAAAAGACACGATGCATGAGGCTGCAGGTAGGGCTTCCAAAAGTGTTCTGGGTTGACACAGTTGACGCAGCAGGTTACTTGGTCAATTGGTCACCTCACACCAGGTTGGATGGCAGGCTTCCAGAGGAGGTGTGGTCTGGGAGGATAGTTGGGCTGGGCCATCTACGGGTATTTGGGTGCACGGCCTATGTGCACATTGGAGCTGGTGAGCGGAGCAAGCTAGACGCCAGATCACGCAAGAAGATGTTTCTAGGCTATCCGCGAGGAGGTAAGGGATATAGGCTGTGGGATCCCTTGGAAAAGAAGGTCATCATTAGTCGGGATGTGACTTTTGATGAGGAGTCAGTCTTACGGAGGCGAGCATGCATGGAGGAGCAGCAGGAGCAGGAGGAGGTCCAGCAAGGCACTGCTGGACAGCTTACCTCTTTGATTTTGCCTCTTGCAGGTACTACAGGAGGATATGACATTCAGGTGAAGAACCTATCTAAGGTGTCTCCATAGGTGGAGAGGACTCAGATGGATGATCAAGGTGGAGAGGTCCAGCAGGAGTGAGCTAGACCGAGGACTGATATCGGTGTTGCCCTACACAAGCCCAAGAGGACCATCAGACAATCGAACCGATATGGCTTCGAGGAGACGCTGTCATATGCCCTGGTGACAGTGAATGGAGATTCATATACATATCAAGAGGCTATTAAGAGCCAGGACAGAGAGCGGTGGGTCCAGGCGATGTCCGAGGAGATGCAGTCTCTCCACCAGAACCAGATGTGGCGATTGGTGTAGTTGCCACAGGGGAAGAGGCCCATTAGCTGCAAATGGGTCTACAGTCGCAAGGAAGGGCCTTCAGAGCAGGGAGGTATTAGATTCAAGGTGAGGTTAGTGGCCAAGGGATACTCCCAGAAGGAAGGCATCGACTTCAGCGAGGTCTTCTCTCCCGTCGTCAGACATACTTCCATCAGTGTTGCTAAGCATTGTAGCAGCTCAGGATTTAGAGCTGGAGCAGATGGATGTCAGGACGACATTCCTCCATGGGCATTTGGAGGAGAGGATTTACATGGAACAGCCACCCGATTTCAGGGATCTAGGATCAGAGAGAAAGGTTTGTTTGTTGCAGAAGTCACGGTACGGGCTGAAGCAGTTGTCGAGACAATGGTACAAGCGGTTCGACTCCTATGTGCACAGCATTGAACTTTTTAGGTATGAGTTTGATCCCTGTGTTTATGTTCAGTCTCTTGAGGATGGTTCTAGGGTGTTCCAACTCTTGTATGTGGATGACATGCTTATAGCATGCAAGAGTAGGAAGGATGTGCAGGATCTGAAGGCATCCTTATCTCGGGAGTTTGAGATGAAGGATTTGGGCCCTGCAAGGAAGATCCTAGGCTTGAAGATTTTCAGAGACCGAGCTCAGAGGGTGCTGCATCTATCTCAGGGGGGCTACATATAGAAGGTCTTAAAGAGGTTCGGGATGAAGGGAGCAAAGCTGGCGGAGCTGCCACTTGCCGGTCACTTCAGACTCTCAAAGACCATGGCGCCACAGACTGAGGTGGAGGCTCAGGAGATGGAGATGGTTCCTTATGCTTCAGGAGTTGGGAGCTTGATGTATGCGATGGTCTGTTGTAGGCCAGACATCGCTCATGCAGTGAGTCAGGTTAGCAGGTTCATGGCGCAGCTTGGCAAGGAGCACTAGAGAGCTCTGAATTGGATATTCAGATATTTGGTGGGTTCAGTTGGAGTTGGCATCTGCTACGGACAGCGAAGAGGTGCAGTGGGATACTCTGACATGTCCAGGGAGGCTCAGGGGCTGATTGGCGGTTATGTAGATGCAGACTTCGATGGAGATGTGGATACCCGAAGGTCTACGACAGGCTTCATCTTTAGTCTGTATGGAGGTCCTATTTCTTGGAGATCGAGTCTGCAGCCTATCACAGCCCTATCCACTACAGAGGTGGAATACATCGGGCTGACAGAAGCAACTAAGGAGGTAATTTGACTGAAGGATTTGTTGTCGGAGATGGGCCTTACTCAGGAGGCCATTAGAGTGCACTGTGACAGCCAGAGTCCACTTCTATTAGCACAGAACTCAATCTATCATGCAAGGACAAAGCACATTGACATTCGGTATCATCGGATTAGGGAGCTTGTGGAGGATGGTGAGGTGGAGCTGGTAAAGGTACATACCAAGAAGAACCCAGCTGATGCACTTACGAAGGTACTTCCACGGGACAGCTTTCAGAGATGTGTTGAGCTGATTCGGCTGATGGACAGAGTGGAGCTGGTTGAGGCCTTGGGACACCAAGGTGGAGATTTTTGTGATCCAGATGGTGTGCCCAAGGCCCAAGGGACCAAGGCTAAGGCCAAGGTCCATCATTCATGAGGGCTTCATGGAGGCTCTAGGGCTAGTTGGGCCCTAGGTTGAAAGGCTGTGGGCCTTTCGGGTTCTTGAGGTCTAGGTTATGTGGGCCTCAAGGGACCAACTCTTTATGGACCAGGTCTGGGCTTAGGATAGATGAGATTAGGTCGAGTCATGGGTGTACATGGGCTTGGGTTAAGCTAATCTCCCATAGAGTTGGTCAAGGGAGTTTTAGGTTTGGGTCACTTGACCCTGTGTTTATATATACATGCACTGTATAGGTTTGATTAAGCCAAGGAATATGAAAACCCTTTCTCCCAAGTCTCTCTCTCTCTTTTCCCTCTCTCTTCAGCTATTCTTCACACCCCAGGAGCAAGAAACCCTAGGGTTTCTTGCCGCTAGGTCCATAGAAGGCAGGAAAAGCAGGGGAGGTGCTAGGGTTTTGAGCCCCTCCCCCTTTGTGCCGCCAACCATATTGCCTCTTCCTCTCTTGCAGCCACCCAAACATTAGGTCCAGGACTTGGAATCTCTTGCTACAAGGTTGGTACAAGTTTTTCTTAGATCTGGAGTTGATCTGAGGTCGTTTGAGGTGCGGGTGAGATCTTCATCAACAGATCTACAGAAAAGGCTGCAACAGGACAGTTCTGCAAGGTCTGGTTCTATCTACCTTCTTCTCTATCTAGAACACCCCGATTCAAGATCAATGAATTGAAAGACCTCGGTCCAGGCTTGATCTAGTTGGGTACCAGATCTTGGATTTTTTAGTGGTGATCTTAGAAGCGTTCTTCATCTGGAACGAAAGGCTAACGAAGAAGACAGCAACCAGGCTGATTTTGTCAAGGGCCTTCGATCGAGTCCAGAAGTCTCCAGATTTGTTTGTTGCTAGTTCCGCTGCATGCAAGGTCCATGAGAGGAACCAGGATCATGCTCCAATAAGAGCAACTAGCAAGGATCTCTTTCACCATTTTTCTCAGCAATGGTGATCATCAACCCATGCAAAGGTATTGAGTTCTGAACTCAGATTAGAAGTAGATGTGATCTACTACTCACATGCATGCATGCTCATTTTATCTTCAGTATTTTTTAGATTTTATATATAATATATTATGTTATAGATCTTAGAGTATGTTAATTTGATAATTAGATCATATACATATTAGATTAATTTTATTAATCTAATTATCCTCCACTATAATTTATTCAAAAAAGTTTCGAAATACATGTATGAAATTGCCTACGTTCACCAATATTGGTATCAGAGTCTGGTTCGTTATGACATGTTATATGTGTATATTAAATCTAAAATTTAATTTTATTTAGATCTAATATATGATATATTAGATTTGAACTTAGTTAATGGTTGATTGCACAAACTATTATAAGATTATCCTGCCGTAAAGTTTACCCCTTACAGTGAAAAGATTGTCCTAGTTTGTGCTGATTTTTGATAAAATCTGATTTTTTATATTGCATATGATATTTATGATCTAATTTAGATATGATCTAATATTATAATCAGATCTAATATAATTTAGATTAGATCTAAATTCAAACATATATGATATGTGATTAGATTAGATGATCCGATTAGCAAGTACTTGGATTGGATTGATCACCAGACAGTCCGGTCATAAGAGCAAGAAGGGTTTAAAGATCCTCTCTTTCCATTCGATGGGGTGCTCTTATAGCGTGTAGGGGTGTCATGTGATTAGATCTTATGAAGAAGAACATGAAAGGAAGAACTTATTTTCTTGCAAAATCTTAGATTTTGAAATCCTAGATTTGTTGTATGTGATACAAAGTTGTATGAAAAATAAAATATCTAATCTATATGATTAAAATTATTTTAATCATAAAAAAATAAAATTTTAAAATTTTGAATCATAATAAGTTTAGATATGATCTTAAAAGATATTTATGATTGATTTTATTTTAAGATTATACAAGATTTTTTAGATCTAAAACATGCTCGTATAATTACTGAACTGATCCAGTTTTGAACTGAGTTGATCTTGTCTCCTTACATAGTCAGCTCAATATTAATTGAGTCAATCCAGTTTCAAAATAAAAAATCTTTACATAATATTTATTATAAATTATTTATAAAAAAAATTAAAATTATTTCAAACCTAAACCTAAACCCATGTTGATGCTAAACTTAATTGAGAATTAAGTGAAGAATCGATTAGATCTAGAATTGTGAATTAAAGATCTAATATCATTTGCATAAAATATGAGGGTATGGGTTAGCTCAAATCAGGTCCTCTTAATTAGGTTAGACCTAAGGTTAGAATCAAAGAGTTAATGGATTATATAGAGAAATTGATTAAATCTAACCAAATATTGAATTAGATTAAATCAAGGTTTCTTTTAATTGGGTTAGATCTAACGTTAAAATTAAAAAATTAATTGATCATGTAAAGAAATTGATTAAGTCTAATAAAATATTGAATTAGACTAATCAGGATTTCTTTAATACAATAGTTGTAGATGGTCAAGTCTATGTCTTTGATTAGATCAAATGGACCTTGATTGTGGCTCAATGGTTGAACTCGAATCATTAGACTGGTCAAATCGAAACTAGTTAACTAATTGATGTCTAAGGTAAGTTTGGCACTTCGATTGATGATTTTTAATTAGGAGCGACTTACTTGGTCATTTCGATTGTGTCTAAGGTAGGCTTCGCAGACTCTCCCATCAATCTCACTTACCTAGCTAATTTGATGGATTATATCTTGATTAGACCACTAAGTGATTCGAATTGACCCATGCCATTAAGGTTGATCAGTGTGACTGATCTAGGTGCCAGTTCGATTAGCATGATCCTAATCTGATTAAATAACTTGGTGAAGTCAGTGAGAGGATTGTGGTCTATTGATTGATCTCTTCTTTTTTCTTCTCTAAATTAATTAAATCTTTTAAATTATTAGGTTTATAAAATAAGCTAGTTATGGAGATAACTGGATCATAGCTTCTCATTAAGGTGAATGGTAATGGATCCATTATTTCTAATTGATATTGCAGGCACCATCCGTCTGGTGTTCTCTCTGAATGATAAAATTATCATTCATCATATGATGACTCTGTTGTACTATCTGATGATGGTTGGGTTGATCAAGCCATCCTCAGATCTGATCATTCATTAGTTAGAATCATTGAGTAGGTTCATGTTAATGATTTGACCTAACCAAAACTTTCAGTGAAGGTCCATTGCTTACTAAAATAAAATCTGAGGCTAAATTAACTATTAGAAATTATTTAAAAAAATAATTGATTGAGAACCTATCCATAGGTGCATATGGGTTGATCGAGCCTTCCTCAAGCCTGTATGTAGTTTGTGTGGATTCTAGTACCCGCTAAGAGATGAAAGTAATTTTTTGAATTGGAGGTAGAGGCTACTAATTCGTATAAAATAGTAGGAGAATCTTTAGACTAAAGTTCAAGTCTTTAGGCTTAATCAATTCATAAACATAGAGGTCTTGTATTTTTCTTTCAGTTATGGCTAGAAGTACATTACTCCATTCACTGTTTGACAGTGACTTATTTATAAGACCCAACTTTGATAGATGGTATTGAAAGTTACAAATAGTTCTAGAGCACGAATGGATCTTATATATGATTACGGATCCAGCACCTGATGTTCTCACATCCAACACATATGATACGATCAAAAGCACTTATCAGAAGTGGCCAAATGATCAAATCACCATGTGGTGTTATTGAGAGCAGTGAAGAATATGAATTTAGTTGTAAATTCGATGATGCTCAGTGGAAGAAAATCCTTCAAATGTTGAAGGAGCTCTTTCGCACCTCTCAAGATGTATCTTCAATGGAGCAACAATCCTTTGAGAAAGAAAAAGAATGTGTAAGAGAGTCATGCTTGGGCTAATAAGTCTAAACTGACAAAAGAGTCTAAGATTAATCTAGCCTGGCAGAGTCCCTTGATCCAAACAGGTTAAGGAAGAGAAATCAACAAAAGATTGATGGACAAGATATTTATATGATAACACCTTATGATTTCTCTATCTATGACACTACTGCCTCGGTATTAGATATCGAAAGTCTATGCAGATTGTTGCAATGACTTCAGATTAGTAGAAAGATTGAAAACAACAAGAGGTTCCTGAACGTTGGAGATGGAAGTCATATTCCAATCCTGATTTTAAGAATCATCGAGCTTATTTTCAATTTTACCAATATCATTTTAGTGATTGTCACTATTATCTAATTATTTTTATGATATCATTATGAATGATGTCAAAATTATGTGGATAACTGAGAAATGATATTTATGAATAATCACAGTCTGTTAATATATAGTATACAACAATCAAACACCCTAAAGTAGATTATGTCACAAATGCCTATCTTTGGTAATTTAGGCTCGATCACTTAACAGGAATAGGATCAATAGAAGATAATTCTCGAAGTTAATGATTGTGAATCATTTTCAATCTATCAATCCTATCTTTTTAGTAAAATGATCGAATCATCTTTAGCTAGAAAAGATGAACGAGCCAATAATATTCTGAGTTTGATACATATTGATGTATTGGATCTACGAACATATTTATCATAAATTTAAATTATTTAAAATATTTAAATAATTTTTTAATAAGGTAAAGAAATAAACTGGAAAGAGTATAGAAACTCTTCAGTCAGACCAAAGAAGAGAATATCCTTCTGATGAGTTTTGGATATATCTAGAAGAGAATAGGATTCTCTCTTATTGGAATCAACTTTGTTAAACATAGTTCGATCTCTGATGGGGTTTACAAGTCTATCAGTCTCCTTTTAAGGTTATGCTCTTGAGACTACTTGTTATATTCTGAACTAAATTTTGAATTAATTAGTCACAGAGACTCCATATGAGATATGGACTAGGCATAAGCCGATACTTTCTTATCTTAAGATTTTGGAATGTTTAATTTATGTCAAGCATTTGCAGACCGATTAGCTTAAATTTTGATCTTATATGTATTATTTTGTAGGATAACCCCAAAGAATTTAGGGGATATTACTTCTGTTGGTGCAAAAATCCACCGGCGTCGGAGAAGCTGGAGTCGAGAGAGTCGCAGTCGCCGCCGGGACCTGCAAAGAAAGTCTAAACCAGAGTTGGGGGTGCTCCGGTAAGACCCTCCGATGCTCAAGTCAGCTCTCTGCTTCAACAAGAATGGAGTGCTCGAACAAAAATTTTAACAGAATTTCAAGATAGAAATTAGAGCTTAGAGAATAACATATCTGGAGTCCCCTTTTTATAGGTGGAGGGTGTGACAGACTGACAGCGACGTTTGTAACCGCCTAGTAGTGGGCCGCTCGAGGCCAGGAGGAGTTTGTTATGAGGAGTAGTGGAGTGGAGTCGTGGCTATCACCGTGGCCTGCCACGTGAAGCCTATTGCGGAGAGTGGGTCAGTGTCCGTTGTCGTGACTTGCCAGAGAGTGGTGGAGCCGCGCGAAATCCATCACAGAAAGTGGAGCAGAGTCGTGGCCATTACTGTGGCCGCAGGAAGTGGAGTAGAGTCGTGGCCATTACTGTGGTCACAGGAAGTGGAGCAGAGTCATGGCCATTACTGTGGCCCGCTAAGGAGTCCAGACCTGTCGACCGAAGCTTGGTAGAGGTATTTGGCGGAGAGAGACAGCTATCCATTTGAGAGGAGCTCGGATGTTGCTGGCGAACCTTCTATCGTTGGGTGCTTTGGGCATTAATAATGCAGGCGAGGGCCATTTGCTGTAGGAGCTCGAACAGAGGCTTTCCATAGATGAAGTTCGATTTCACACAGAATTCGATAGAGGGTCGACCGACAGTGGGCGTCGAATGGCGCTGGAGAGGTTCATCCGCTGGAGGGGTCCGGCTGCTGGAGTCCATGTGTCGTGGGAGTTCGTCTGGAATCTGTCCGCTACAGAAGTTTGATCAGAGTCCGACCTCCGTAGGAGCCCAGATGGGGATCATTTGTCGAGGAAGCTCAACCGAGGCCTGCAGTAAAAGCTCAGAGTAGATCGCTTGCAGTAGAAGCTCAGAGTCTGGCCCCCGTAGGAGCTCGGATGAAGTCTACCTGCAGTTGGAGAAGAAGTTCGGCTCCCGTAGGAGCTCGGATGAAGTCTACCTGCAGTTAGAGAAGAAGTCCAGCTCCCATAGGAGCTCGGATGAAGTCTTCCTGCAGTTGGAGAAGAAGTCCAGCTCCCGTAGGAGCCCGGATGAAGTCTACCTGCAGTTAGAGAAGAAGTCCGACTCCCGTAGGAGCTCGGATGAAGTCTACCTGCAGTTGGAGAAGTCCGGCTCCCATAGGAGCCCGGATGAAGTCTGGAAGGTGGTCAACCACCATAAAAACTTAGATGGAGTCCGTCCATCGTGAAGAATCCGGTCGACACTGATGGGGGTTTATCCGTCGGCAGAACTCGGGAACGTTGCGGAGGCTCGGCCGTCGGAGAGGTTCGAAAAGATGTCGCCGAAGGTCGGACGTCGGTAAAATCCCCGGAGGATCACTCCTGACACGAACTTCGACTGGGGTGTATTTTATACCCAACACCAGTCCCCCTACTTTCGAGTTTGAGTTTCAAATGAAGGAAGTATAGAGAAATTTTTACAGCCGAAGTTGCCCTCTTGAATCCTGTGCACGATCGCCCTCAGAAATCCAGGCATTTAATGCGTGCGTGCTGGAGTCTTTTCAAATCGGGGTGATCTGAAGAGACCTTTCGGAATTCTCGCTGGAGCGTCGTCCCAAGTGCCAGACCATAATGGTCCCGCCGGCAGTCAGCTCTACGCCACGGTGAGTGGGATGCATGGCGGGCATTGGTTGACCTAGGGATATCTGCCACCATAACTGTGCCAGGCCTCGTCGCTTATTTAAGTCCCCTCCTTCTCTTCAGGGACTTCATTTCACCTGAGAGTCAGACGACGCCTTTCTTCTGCCCGAGAGTTTATCCACCCATCAGTGCCCTTTTCGACCCTAAGCATTCTTCATGCCAATCTTCGCCATTTCCACCAGCTCCCCGCCGCCTTCCGTCTTCCGAGCCCTTTCAAGGAATTCTCCCGTCGGGGCTTCTGCCCCAGAGGTCAATCTTGAGAGGATGCTGTGGATCGAGAGGAGTGGGAGGGGGGAAACAGTGGCCTGCAAGTTCAGCGGCTGCCGAACTGCCACCGAGGGCTCCCACAGCTTTGAAGGGGGCCCGAGGGAGAATTCCTTCAACAACAGGGATTTAATAATGGAACCAGCCGGTGAGGGCATCCTACCTGAGAATTTTGAAGTAGTTGAATGGGGCAACACCGGTCAAGGGGGTAGAGTTGCCGTCATAAGCTGTGGTGGGTTCCTTGACGTTGTCGGGATCGAGGGACCAGAGGCGGTCGGCGCTGACGGCGGGACAGTAGAACTTGTTGCGGGGGTGGTGGAAGTAGCGCATGCCGACCTCACCGAAGTACCTAGGATGGTGGTTATCGGGGAGCACACGGTGGTGGTGCATGCCTCCGGCATCATCGCGGCCTCCGGGGTACTTTCGGTTCTTCCCGATATAGGTTGTCGCTGCCGCCACCCCTTGAATTCTATCCCCCCTTTTCCCCCTAAGGTTGGGGTTTCGGCAATGGTGCAGAACGAGGCGGGGGGCGAGAGCCGATGGATTCATCACACGCGCTGGGAGATACTACTGAGAAAGATGGAACCGAAGGAGAAGTCGAAAGTTTGGAGCGGTCTCTAATGTATTCTTTTCAAGTCTTGTAGTAATGTTCTTTTTTCCTCGATCTTCGGGGCTTTGTAGCGTACACCTTGTTAATCGAGAATGAAAAGGAGATTTTTGCTTCCTTGTCTGCACTTTGCGTCAAATTGTTGCCTGCCGAACTCCTTTCATTCACTATTGTTGTTGTTGTATTCCTCCTTTTTTTTTTTTCAATGTCGATGTTGTCTGGAGGTTCCTCGTCGTCACCACGTCGGCTTGCTTTTCTTGTCATCTTTCTTCTTTAGCCTCAAGGGCTCTGTAATGCATACTTAGTTAATGACATGAGAAGGAAATTTTTCGTTACCTCTTTTACTCATGTGTTGAATTGTCATTTGCCGAGCTTCTTTCGGCTTTTGCCTTGCTTGATACCGATAACGTTCGGAGGTACCCGATCACCGTCGCATTGACCCGTCCTTCTTGTTTATGGCCGTAGATTTTTCCGGGACCATTCGAGTTTGACGCCTCCCTTCAGAGTTCGAGCTCGGAGGTCTGAGCTTCTCGTCGCCCCGAGGAAGCCGCCTTATCCTTGGCCCGTGTTGAGAGCTCTCTTGGAGATCGGAGATTTTGATAAGAACCCCAATCCTCGCTGAGGCGAGGCTCCCTGTGTCTTTGATGTAATTTATTTTCCATTTGTCGCTGATGCAGTTCGTCGCTTTCCTTTTTAACCCCCCTCCCCTTTTTCTTTTTCTTTTCTGGAGTGAGGGTTTTTCCTTTGCTCTTAGTGGGGTCGCGGGAGCACGGAGGGGCCACTGAGGGGGTCCCCTTTTTCTTATCTGGTCTTGAATGACCAGACCTTAATTGGTGTCAGGACGAGGTCCTTCTCCTATTTCTGATGTAATCGATTTTAGCTCAGGTTGGCATGTGGTTCTTCCCCTGTTCCTAACAGGGTTGTGGGGGCACATATGGGCGTTGCAGGGCCTCTCCCCCCATCCGGTCTAAGAGTAACCAGACCTTCAACTTTGCTCATGTTAGGGCGAGGTTCTCCTCCTGTCCCTAATAGGGCGGTGGGGGTGCATATGGGCGTTGCAGGGCCTCTCCCTCCATCCGATCTAAGTGTAACCGGGCCTTTGACTTTGCTCCTGTTAGGGCGAGGTTCTCCTCCTGTCCCTAACAGAGCTATGGGGGCACATATGGGCATTGCAGGGCCTCTCCCCCCATCCGATCTAAGTGTAACCGGGTCTTCGACTTTGCTCCTGTTATGGCGAGGTTCTCCTCCTGTCCCTAGCAGAGCTGTGGGGGCATATATGGGCATTGCAGGGCCTCTCCCCCCATCCGGTCTAAGTGTAATCGAGCCTTCGACTTTGCTCCTGTTAGGGCGAGGTTCTCCTCTTGTCCCTAACAGGGCTGTGGGGGCACATATGGGCATTGCAGGGCCTCTCCCCCCATCCGGTCTAAGGGTAACCGGGCCTTCGATTGTGTCGAGACGAGGTTCTCCTCCTGCTCCCGACATGGTTTGTTTCGAGTCCTGATGATATAGGCTCGTGCCAAGAGAGAAGACATGTGGATATAAAATTTTTATTTAAAGTAAAGTTATTGGTAATACATTCGTAAATTTTTCGAGCTCCATGGTCGCGGGAGGTCTGCTCCTCTGAGCTCTTTGAGGTAGTAAGTTTCGGGCCGGACTACCTCCTTGACTTCATATGGGCCTTCCCAATTTGGGGCAAGCTTTCCTCGATCCTGAGCTTGCGAGACAGCGGCTCGTTGAAGCACCAGGTCTCCTGCTCTAAAGACTTTATTTTTGACCCGAGAGTTGTAATAGCGGGCGACTTTCTGTCTGTAGACTGCCATCCGAACTTGAGCTGCCTCTTATTTTTCTTCTAACAAGTCGAGGTTGGCTTTAAGGTCTTGTGAATTATGGTGTTCGTTGAATGCCACGACTCGTGCCGATGGGAGTTTGAGCTCAATTAGGATAACAGCCTCCGTTCTGAAGGCTAAAACGAAGGGGGTTTCCCTCGTGGGCAACCTTTGGGTAGTTCGGTACGCCCACAACACATGATAAAGTTTGTCTGCCCAAGTTCTCCTCGCTTTTTCGAGCCTTGTCTTGATTCCTTGTAGCAGAGTTCTATTGGTCACTTCGGCTTCGCCGTTGGCCTAAGGATGGGCTACCGATGTGAAGTTATGGGAGATGTTTAGGTCTTCACAAAATTTGATGAATCTCGCTCCTACAAATTGTCGCCCATTATCAGTAATTAGGGTTCTCAGCAGGCCAAACCTGCAAATGATGGACTTCTAGTCGAAGTCTTGCACTTTAGCTTCTGTGATTTTTGCTAGCGGTTCGGCTTCAACCCACTTGGTGAAATAGTCAATTGCTACCAGGAGGAACTTCCTCTGCCCCGACGCCATGGGAAAGGGTCCAAGGATATCCATTCCCCATTGTGCAAACGGCCATGGGGCGCTCAAGGGTGTAAGCTCGGAGGCGGGCTGTCTCTGGATGTTGGCATATCTCTGACATCGGTCACACTTTTCTGACGTATTCAATGGAGTCACGATACATTGTCGGCCAGTAATACCCTTGGTGGAGTAACTTGTGGGATAAGGATCTAGCCCCCAGATGGCTTCCACAAATTCCTTCGTGCACCTCCCACAAGGCGTAATCAGCTTCCGAAGGCCAGAGATATTTTAAAAGGGGCAAGGAGTATGATCTCTTATACAACTTGTCCTCATAAAGGATGTATCGGGAGGCTTGATTTTTGAGCTTTCGAGCCTCTTTTGCATCATGAGGGAGAACTCCGTCTTCGAGATATGCCACCAGTGGGTCGATCCAACTGGGTTCATGGCCAATTTCCATCACGGGCCGTGATTCTTTCGTACTTGGGCACTTCAGAACTTCAAAGAGAACACCCTTGGGCAATTCAGTCGGAGCCAGCGTAGCCAATTTGGAGAGAAGATCGGCCCTGGTATTTTCCATTCTTGGAATCTGTCTGATGTTGAAGCTACTAAAGGCGGGGACAAACTCCTTTACCTTTTCAAGATATTTAGCCATGCTGTCCTCCCGTGCTTCGTAGTTTTCGCTGACTTGTCCCACTACCAATTGGGAGTCGCTGTAAACTTGGAGCCGATCTACTCCTAATTCTTTGGCAATCCTCAATCCTGTGATCAGAACTTCATATTCTGCTCCATTGTTCATTGCGGGAAATTCAAAGCACAGTGCGTACTCCTCGACGATCCCCTTCGGACTGATCAAAATCAGGCCCGCACCTGCGCCCGACATGTTGGAGGATCTGTCCACATAGAGGGCCCAAAAGCAATCAGGGGGGTCTATTTCTTCTTTAGAGGAGTTCAGTCGGGACTTCAGGCGGTCAACTTCACCTTGTTCAAGTTCGACCTCCTCCGAGATAGTGCATTCTACTAGAAAATCTACCAGTATCTGGGCTTTTACTATCGGCCTAGGTTGATAGTTGATGTTGAATTTTGTGAGCTCGATCGCCCATTTTGCCATCCTCTCAGAAGCATCCGCCCGGTGTAGAATCACCTTAATCGGCTGGTCGATGAGCAACGTTACGGTATGCCCTTGAAAGTAAGGTCGGAGCCTCCGGGCTACAATCAATAGGGCGTAAGTTAGTTTCTCTAATTTAGTATCCCTGATTTCGGCGTCTCTCAACGCGCGACTGATGTAGTAGATCAGCCGTTGAATTTTTGCTTCTTCCTTGACAAGAACTGCTGCGAGGGCCATAGGGGAGACCGCCAGGTACAAGAACAACTCCTCCCCGGGTTCGGGCTTCACCAATAGCAGAGGCGAGCTGAGGTAGCTCCTTAGTTCTTCGAATGCCTGTTGACACTCAGTGGTCCAATAGAAGTTCTTCAGCCGCTTGAGGGTTTGGAAGAAAGGTAAGCACCATTCGGCCGACCTCATAATGAAGCGATTCAGGGCTGCCACTCTCCCTGTAAGGTGCTGAACCTCTTTTATCGACTTCGGGGGGGCCATCTCCTGGATGGCATGAATCTTCTCTGAATTGGCTTCAATCCCACACCCCGATACCATGAAGCCCATGAACTTCTCCGAGGTCACTCCGAAAGCGCACTTAATCGGGTTCAGCTTCATCTTATATTTTTGGAGGATGCCGAAGGTCTCCTCGAGGTCGACGACGTGGTTCGTTGAAGATTTGCTTTTCACAAGCATGTCATCCATGTAGACCTCCATGTTGCGGCCGATCTGCTCCTTAAAGATTTTATTTACCAACCGCTGATAGGTCGTACCTGTATTTTTGAGGCCGAAAGATATGACCCTGTAACAGTAAAGACCACGATTAGTAATGAAAGCAATCTTTTCTTCATCTTCTGGCACCATTCTAATTTGATTATAGCCGGAGAACGCATCCATGAAGGTGAGAAGCTCATGGCCCGAGGTTGCATCCACCAGTTGATCAATTCTGGATAGAGGGTAGCTGTCCTTTGGGCAGGTATTGTTCAGCCTTTTGAAGTCTACACACATCCTCCATTTGCCGTTTGCCTTTTTGACTAGGACAATGTTGGAAATCTAATCAGGATAATTGACCTCTCTAATGAATCCAGCTTTCAGAAGTTTATCCACTTCCTCGGCTATCGCTTTTTGCCTTTCCGATGCATGACCTTGGATTTTTTCTTTCATCGGTCGATGCTTTGGATCAACGGCCAGACGATGTTCCATGATCTCTACGTCAATCCTCAGCATATCTGCTGGAACTCAAGCAAAAACATCCGCATTCATTCGTAGGAAATTGATGAGCTGCGTCCGCACCTCTTCCCCCAAGTTGGAGCCAATCTTCACCACATGCTCTGTATTCCCATCATCCAAAGGGATCGAAACCAGATCTTCGACTGGCCCGCCCCTTTCCTCAGCAAGATCGTTGTGGGCGTCTAATCCATCGACCGGACAGAGGTTGGGTTGGTCACTTCTTTGCAAGGCTATGTTGTAGCAGTGTCTGGCCAGGGCTTGGTCTCCCTTGACTTCTCCGACCCCCTGGCTAGTAGGAAATTTCAATTTCAGATGATAGGTCGACACCACGGCCCGGAGGGCGTTGAGGCCAGGTCGGCCGAGAATTGCATTGTAGACTGATGGCGCCTTCACCACCAGGAAATCCACCAAAGCTCTGGATTGTCTTGGATATCGACCCGCAGCTACAGTCAAAGTTATCACTCCCTCCATCGGGATAGCATCACTGGTAAACCCTACCAGAGGGGAGCTAATCGGCCCCAAGCGACCGTCAAGGATAGACATTTTGGAGAAGGCATCGTAGAATAAAATATCGGCCGAGCTTCCATTGTCGACAAGAACACGATGCACATCGTAATTAGCTATATTTAAAGAAACTACAACCGCATCATTGTGGGGGAATTGAACTCCCCGAGCGTCTTCCTCAGTAAAGGTTATGGATTCCTTAATCCTTTGTCGCTTGGGAGGTCCGGTCAATACACCGGTTGTTCCCTGCCGGGGTTCTCTCGAGATGATGTTGGTGAAATCGGTCGGAGGTCGATCATTGGACTGCTCCATGCCGACTGCTGTCACCGGAGGAAGAGGAGACTGGGAAATCGGAGATGGGGCTGGGGCTTGCGAAGCTCGCTGGGATCTGGCCACGGAAGCCTTTGACCGCCTGGGGGAAGCCCTTCGGGGAGGCATCAGGTGGAGATCAGGCAGAAATCTAGAGGAGAAGATGTCGAAGAGGATGATCGAAGGCGATCCCGTTGAGTGCTCCTTTAAGAACAAGGGTATTGCGAAGACATGCCGCCCTTCCTCTAGCGCCAATCCTATTGGTGCAAAAATCTGCCGGCATCGGAGAAGCTGGAGTCGAGGGAGTCACGGTCACCGCCGGAACCTGCAAAGAAAGTCTAAACCGGAGTTGGGGTTGCTCTGGCAAGACCCTCCGACGCTCAAGTCAGCTCTCTGCTTCAACAAGAATGGAGTGTTTGAACGAAAATTTTAGCAAAGTTTCAAGATAGAAATTAGAGCTTAGAGAATAACGTATCTGGAGTCCCCTTTTTATAGGTGGAGGGTGTGACAGACTGACAGCGACATTTGTAACCGCCTGGTAGTGGGCCGCTCGGGGCCAGGAGGAGTTTGTTATGAAGAGTAGTGGAGTGGAGTCGTGGCTATCACCGTGGCCTGCCACGTGGAGCCTGTTGTGGGGAGTGGGTCAGTGTCCGTTGTCACGACTTGCCAGAGAGTGGTGGAGCCGCACAGAATCTGTCGCAGGAAGTGGAGCAGAGTCGTGGCCATTACTGTGGCCGTAGGAATTGGAGTAGAGTCGTGGCCATTACTATGGCAGCAGGAAGTAGAGCAGAGTCGTTGCCATTACTGTGGTCCGCCAAGGAGTCCAGGCCTGTCGGCCGAAGCTCGGTTGAGGTATCTGGCAGAGAGAGGCAGCTATCCATCTGAGAGGAGCTCGGATATTGCTAGCGAGCCTTCTACTGTTGGGTGCTTTGGGCGTTAATACTGCAGGCGAGGGTCATTTGCTGTAGAAGCTTGGTCAGAGGCTTTCCGTAGATGAAGTTCGATTTCATGCAGAATTCGATAGAGGGTCGACCGACAGTGGGCGTCGGATGGCGCTGGAGAGGTTCATTCGCTGGAGGGGTCCGGCTACTGGAGTCCATGTGTCGTGGGAGTTCATTCAGAATCTGTTCGCTACAGAAGTTCGGTCGGAGTTCGACATCCGTAGGAGCCCGGATGGGGATCATTTGTCGAGGAAGCTCAGTCGAGGCCTGTAGTAGAAGCTCGGAGTAGATTGCTTGCAGTAGAAGCTCGGAGTCCGGCCCCCGTAGGAGCTCAGATGAAGTCTACCTGCAGTTGGAGAAGAAGTCCAGCTCCCGTAGGAGCACGGATGAAGTCTACCTGCAGTTAGAGAAGAAGTTCGACTCCCGTAGGAGCTCGGATGAAGTCTTCCTGCAGTTGGAGAAAAAGTCCGGCTCCCGTAGGAGCCCGATGAAGTCTACCTACAGTTAGAGAAGAAGTCTGGCTCCCGTAGGAGCTCGGATGAAGTCTACCTATAGTTGGAGAAGAAGTCCGGCTCCCGTAGGATCCCGGATGAAGTTTGGAAGGTGATCGACCACCGTAGAAACTTGGATGGAGTCCGTCCGTCGTGGAGAATCCGGTCAACACTGATAAGGGTTTATCCATCGCCAGAACTCGAGAATGTTGCGGAGGCTCGGCTGTCGGAGAGGTTCGAAAAGATGTCGTCGAAGGTCGGACATCGGTAAAATCCCCAAAGGGTCACTCCTGACACGAACTTCGGCTGGGGGGTATTTTATACCCAACAACTTCTATTTTGCGAAATAATAAAAGTTGTTCGGCATTTCTTTTAGAAAAAGAGTACCTTGGTGAAGGTACTAATGCTTTTAATATAAAACTTATGAAGTTTGACAGGTAGAAGAACCGACACAATCTGATGAACCCATAGAATCAGATTTGATTAGATCAAATCTGAAACCTGAAATAGAGCCACCATTAAGGAGATCCGGTAGAATACCATGTCCATCGGATAGATACTTCGATTTCTAGATCTGAAATGTGATCCTGTTGAACTCGATAAGAACAACAAAGATCTGATCACCTATATGGATACCATGTAGAGGTCTGACTCTGATTAATGGCTTGGAGCCATAAAGTCTGAAATAGAGTCCATGAAGGTCAACAATGTATTGACACACATTGATCCACTCGAAGGGATAAAATCCATAGAGTATAAGTGGATCTCCAATAGGATCAGAGTAGCACAGACAAGGTGGAGACCTACAAAGCTCGTTTGGTTGCTTAAGAATATTGTCAACATTATAGTATTGACCATAATGAGATATTTTCTCCTATGGCAATTCTAAATATTTTAAAGTTGGAACATGTATTTTGATAAGTGATCAAAATGTGTGACTTCATTGATAATGAAGAAAAACTCTATAAATACAAATGGGTTAATAGTTCTGTGAGTGTATTTCTTATTTTGTATATGAATAAATTTTTTTTAATCAGGAATGACATTCCTTACATTATAGGAAATAAAAGTTTCATTATTATCATAGTTCTCCATAAATGACTTGGGAAAAGTATCTCTCATCCTAGGGATGAAGATCTATAGAGGTAGATCTAAGAGGCTACTTGGATTTTTTCAGTCCAACATATATAGGGTATTTATGAGTAAAATTTGTTCTATCAAGTACACCATATATAAGACTGGATATGGTATACTCCTAGGATAGTGAGTGGATACTTGCAAGATCCAGGTGAGAATCACTGAAAGGTCATCCTTAAGTATTTGAGAAATACTAAGGATCGATGACTCGGTTATGGAGAATTTGACTTAAAACTTGTGAAATTTAATTTTAATTTTTAGTTAAATATAATAATAGCAAGAACATGTCGGAATATATCCTTATCCTAAATAATGGAGCAATCTACTGGAAAGGTTCCAAGTAGAGCAATATAGCCAAATTCAAATCGTGAGGTAGAATGTATTGCAGCATTCGATGCTTGTAAGGAAGCTATGTGATTGTACAGGTTCACTGATAAGCTAGGAGTGGCATCCATTAATGATGGTCTTGTACAGCACCAGAGCCATAGCTTATGCCAAAAAAACTGAAGTCCCATTAGCTTACTAGGCATTTTGCATCGCTACCACCTTATTTGAAAAATCTATTAAGGTGACGTCAATCTTTAAGAAGATCAATGAAAAGGAGAACTTGACCAACCTATTTACTAAAGCCTCGGTATCTAAGAGTTCTGAGATTATAAATCGAAGATGGGTATATGATACTATATTGATTAGCTTTAGTCTAAGTGGGAGTTGTTGAGAATTATGTCCTAAAGTCAATCATTTGATGATTGTACTAATTATAATTATATATAAATTGATAAATAATAAAAATTATTTGATATTTTTTATCATAAAATTATATCTTCTAATGAACTCATATGTTGTGATGAAGTCCTTAGGATTACTTTGATCAATAAATGAAGATTTATCACGTAATCTTTAAATTGGTTTGTGACCAAACGATATGCTATTACTAGGATGATAGCGATGTCAAGTGCAGGTCGTTGTATGCCATATACGTTGGTTATTCTTGTAACCAAATGGTGTGAAGACATTGGTATGGCGTGTAGGTGAGATGTAGGAGTACATCGTCACTGAACGTGACCAACTGTGGAGCACTCTGCTGTCAAGGGTAACTTGCGAAGGGTATGGATATAAGTGTCCTTCCAACTTGAGATCACCATTGTGACTTGCAAGCAACTCACTGTATTTTGGTACCAGACTAATTGAATTTCTAATTTAGTAACAAAAAATTTTTAGGTGCAGTCAAATACTTATCAAGTCAGTGCGTGAGTTAAGATGGGATTGACTCCTCCGAATTAGTAGGAGTTAATGTATCAATGTATTTCAATTTAGCAAAATCTGGATCTGGATAATCCATGTGATAGATTTAAAAGATTAAAATATAATGTGAATGACTTATCTAGGATTGATAGTTAAATTCTAAGTCTCCTTGAGCATTAGGGTCAAAGGGATGAATTATATGGAAACTATAGGCCAATAGGTTCATGAATGTTGCTTCGCCTTCATTCGATTGATTCGGATGTCGGGTCACTATTGCTAGATGATTATATCAATTAGTTCAAAAAATTATTTCTGTGCTACCAGCTTAGGTTCAAACCTATGGGGTCACACTCGAAAGAAGTTTCTGACTGATCATGTGATTGATCAATGATTGAGAATTATTCAAGGGCTTAATCATCAATTTGATTGATGGTTAACCTTATACAAAAGTTATAATAAATTAATTCATCAAGTATTAATAAATTAATAAATAATTAATTAATAATTAGATTACTGATTAGCTCAATTTGATTAAATAAAAAGAATTAAATAAAATCTAATTAAATTATATTCAATTAGGTTTGACTCGATTAGGTTATGAGATGACTTAATCGCTAAGAGAGAATTATCCCAGATTTGATCAGGATTTTGGTTCAATTAATTTTTAATTTAATTAAAATTTGATTATAAAATTATGAACCTAATTAGATTAGATTTTATATATTTTATTTGGGCTAAATTAGATGTGATTTGGTTTGGATTCAAATAAGGAAACTTAGAGTCCATATAGGATTGGACTCTTCCTCCCTTTGTGCCTCCCACTTTGATGCCAACTTTCTCCATGCTCAAGAGTTTTTTGCATGAGAATTTTTCATGCCAAAGAGGTCTTCTCCCTTTCTTTCTCACATCCAAATCTAATTTAGTTTTGATAAAAGAAAGATTTTGAAATTAAATTTCAAAACATTCCTTACCAAAAAAATCTGTTCTTATCCAAATCACTCCAAGAAAGATTTTGAAATTGGATTTCAAAACATTCCTTATCAAGAAAATCTGTTCTTGTCTAAATCACTCCACATGCCAACTTATTTTTTTCTCCTTTTGTGTGTGATATTTTGAGCAGATTTTTTGTGAAAAATTAGTTACAGAATTGAAGTATTGTGAAAAAATATGGGAAGGGGCGTCCCATATTTTTTTGGATATGTTTTGGCATGGAATTGGGAGAGGGTGCAACATCTCTTGGAAGAGTCCAAGATCTCTTGGACTCTTCACCCAACTTATTATATGCCTATAAAGAGGCGTTTGTTTCTCTCTTTTGTGTGTGTAAGAGTCCAGAGAAAAGGGCTTTCACATTAAGAAGTCCTTGGGCATGGGTTCATGGCATGAAAAGAGAAGGAGCATCTTTTCTCTTGGGGTGTGCATAAAATCTATTTTTTCAGAGTTTGTTCCTCAGAGTTTGGAAAGAGAGAAAAAATAAGAGAGAAAATAGTTTTTTCTCCATCTTTCTTTCACCTCTTCATCTCCTCTAGAAGTCCATCTTCAACCTCTAGAAAGGTTTTAAAGATTTGAAGAAAGGATCTAGATCAGTCAAGAAAAAGGTTTTCGTATCAGCTAGCACTCTCGAGAAGACCGATTAGATCGGGACTTCGAGTGGTCTTTCCGTAGTGGCCAGACACATGTGTGGCTGCGAGCAACCAGCAAGGATCTTCTTTACCATATCTCTCAGCAGTGATGTTCATCGATCCACATCAAAGTATCGAGTTTTGAACTCAGATTAGAAGTAGATGTGATCTACTGCTCGCATGTATGCGTGCTGATTTTATCTTCAGTATTTTTTAAATTTTATATGCAACATATCATATTATAGATCTTATAGTAGATTGATTTAATGATTAGATCATATGCATATTAGATTAATTTGATTAATCTAATTATCTTTCACTATAATTTATGCAAAGAAATTTTGAAATACATATATAAAATCGCCTACGTTCACCAACAAGTGGTGGAGAAAAAATGTACCCAGTGAAGCCTCACATGCATCGGAGAAACATTGAAAAAAATATTTTGAAGAGTCTTTCTACATGAAGCATCTCTCGGATTCTTTTTTTGATGCTTGTCATGTGTCATAAGATTTCATATAGGTATGGGATTTTGTCATAGGGTGTGAGAAATTTTGAGAGGGTGCGAGATGGCGCATGGAAAGGGCACGAGACATTCCCGAATGCAACCCATCGCTAACTATTTAAAGGGGCTGCATCAGAGATTTGTTTCATTCAGATTTTTAATTTCTTATTTTGTTTCTTACACCCTCTCCCTATTATCCAATTAGTCTCTTCCTTCTCTTATTAGGGCAAGTTCAAAAATAGTAGGGATAAGTTCGATTTTAGGATAAAAGCCTAGGAAGAGATATAAGGAAGATAAGGAGAGAAGAAAGGTAAAGACAGAAAGGCTCGGAGGAGAGAAAGAAGATCTTGAGATCCTGCTATCCAAGAAAATTCTTAGAGTGAGAATTTTTGGAGGAATCATCCTAAGGAGTTGGTGTCTTGATCATAGCCCTGTGTGGATCACCATTGAAGGGCGAACACTTGGGCGCCTGATGGAGGTTCTGTCAGATTTTGGAATAAGTATTGCAAGTATTCTTCTATAGTTTAAATTTTATTATAAATATATTATATATGATTGTTAATCATCAAAGAGGTGCTAGTTTATAGGTTTCATATTTAAGATTTTTTAATTTAAATTTTTGAAATTCATTGTACTTCCACTGTGCATGTCCACCCCGAAACCCTACAGTGGCGGCACAACCATCATATGGAGACCAAAAAAATTAGCAGCATAGGATTAATGCATGTGAAGGAAGTCTGACTTCCAAAAAAATACTTGCAGAGATCAGAACATATAAATTTTTAATTTTTAAAAATTATAAATACAACAAAAATTAAAACTAACCTAGATTTCAAATAATTTTAAATCTAACATGCATAAAATATAGATCTAATCTATACATGCCAGGAACGTTCCCATGTTGAAATTAAGATACTGAAAAATAAAACCAGATTTAGACCTTTATCTTTACATAGGTAGATCTTCACCACGATCTGATAATTCGTAGATATCTTCACAATCCGCTGAACTTATGATCCGATGATCCATGTGTTGGAGCACGATCCCAGCTCCTCCCATGGACCTTGGGTGCAGCGGAACCAACAACGAATAGATCTGGAGACTTCTGGACACGATCCAAGGCCCTTGACAAAATCAGCCTAGTTGCTGTCTTCTTCGTCAGCCTTTCATTCCAGATGAAGAATACCTTTGAAACCACATCTAAAAAATTCAAGATCTGGTATCCAACCAGATCAGACCTAGACCGAGGTCCTCCAATTCATATATCTCAAATCAAAGTATTCTAGATGGAGAAGAAGATAGATGGAGATAGACCTCACAGATCTGTCCTGCTGCAGCCTTTCTTCTAGATCTGTTGATGGAGATCTCACCCGTGCCTCAAACGACCTCAGATCAACTCCAGATCTGAGAGGGACTTGTACCAACTTCTTCTCAAGAGATTTCAAGTCTTGGACCTGATGTTTTGGGCACCTGCAAGAGGGGGAGAGCAGATCTGGTAGGCGGCTGCAAAGGGGAAGGGGCTAGTGCCTCCTTGCTTTTCTTTCCTTATCTGGACCTGGCAGCAAGAAACCCTAGGGTTTCTTGCTCCTGGGGCATGGAGAATGGCTGGAGAGAGAGGGAGAAGAGAGAGAGAGACTTGGGAGAAAGAGTTGTCTATTCTCTTGGCTTAATCAAACCTATACAAGTACATGTATATATAATACCGGGTCAAGTGACCCAAACCCAAAACTCCCTTGACCAACTCTATCGGAGATTAGGTTAACTCAAGCCCATGTACACCCATGACTCGACCTAATCCTGGGCCCAAACCTGGCCCATAAAGAGTTGGTCCCTTGAGGCCCACATAACCTAGACCTCAAGAACCCGAAAGGCCCACAGCCTTTCAACCTAGGGCCCAACTAGCCCTAGAGCCTCCATGAAGCCCTCATGAATGATGGACCTTGGCCTTAGCCTTGGTCCCCTGGGCCTTGGGCACACCACCTGGATTATAACAATCTCCACCTTGGTGTCCCAAAGCCTCAACCAGCTCCACTCTATCCTTGCGGCTGTAGACCCATTTGTAGCCAATGGGCCTCTTCCCCTATGGCAACTATACCAATCATCACGTCTGGTTCTGATGGAGAGACTGCATCTCCTCGGACTTTGCCTGGACCCACCGCTCTCTGTCCTGACTCTCAATAGCCTCCTGATATGTATATGGGTCTCCATTCACTGTCACTAGGGCATATGACAGTGTCTCCTCGAAGCCATATCGGTCCGATTGTCTGATGGTCCTCTTGGGCTTGTGTAGGGCAACACCGATATCAGTCCTCAGTCCAGCTCGCTCCTGCTGGACCTCTCTGCCTCTATCATCTGTCCGAGTCCTCTCCACCTGTGGAGACACCTTAGGTAGGTGCTCCACCTGAATGTCATATCCTCTAGTAGTACTTGCAAGAGGCAAAATCAAAGAGGTAAGCTGTCCAGCAGCACCCTACTGGACCTCCTTCTGCTCCTGCTGCTCCTCCATGCCTGCTCACCTCTGTAGGACTGACTCCTCATCAAAAGTCACATCTCGATTAATGATGACCTTCTTTTCTAAGGGATCCCACAACCTGTATCCCTTGACTCCTCGCGGATAGCCTAGAAACATCGCCTTGTGTGATCTGGCGTCTAGCTTACTCCGCTCACCAGCTCCAATGTGCACATAGGCCGTGCACCCAAATATCTGTAGATGGTCCAGCCCAATTGTCCTCCCAGACCACACCTCCTCTAGAAGCTTGCCATCCAACCTGGTGTGAGGTGACCGATTGACCAAGTAACCCGCTGCGTCTACTGTGTCAACCCAGAACTCCTTTGGAAGCCCTGCCTACAGCCTCATGCATCGTGCCTTTTCCAAGAGTGTTCTGTTCATCCTCTAGGCCACCCCATTCTGCTGTGGAGTCCCCTTAACTGAGAAGTGTCTCCTGATCCCACACTCCTCACAGTAATCCTGGAACTCTCTGCTGGTGTACTCTCTGCCATTGTCTGACCTCAGACACTTCACGCTCCTCCCCTGCTCCTTCTCCACCTCCGTTCTCCAGATCTTGAACTTGGTGAAGACCTCTGACTTCTCTCTCATGAAGTAAATCTAGAGTTTCCTTGAGAAATCATCAATCAGGGTCATGAAGTATCTGGCCCCATTCCTAGCTGAAACTGGGGCTGGTCCCCACACATCCGTGTGTACTAACTCCAGAGGGGCTACACTACGGGCTGTACTGATGGTGAACTAAACTCTCCTCTGCTTTTCCATCTGGCAAGGCTCACAGATCTCCCCTATAGCACCATCCTCCAGATCAGAGATGAGTCCTCTCCTGCTCAACTCCCTCAGCCCTCTATCACCCATGTGGCCTAGGCGGTAATGCCACATCCTGTAAGCTCCCTGCTGGTCCTGTGTTGTAGCTGCTGCATCAGACTCTCCGATCACCACAGATCCCTCCATGTGATAGAGGGTATTGTCCAACCTCCTTCCTCTCATCACCACCATAGCTCCATTGGAGATGTTCAGTACTCCACTTCTAGCCCTACTGTTGAAGCTGTATCCACTGCGCTCCAAGTAGCCTAGTGACACCAGATTCTTTTCCAGCTTCGGGATGTGCTTTACATTTGTCAATGTCCTCACAATCCCATCAAACATCCTCACCCTGACTGTCCCTATCCCAGCCACCTTGCAAGGATGATTATCGTCTAGAGTCACTGATCCCTCATCTGTCTTGGTGTATGTCGCAAACCAAGACCTGTGTGGTGTGTAGTGATGTGAGCATGCAGAGTCCAGTGTCCACTCCTCTGTGTAATGCCTGTGACCATCTGATACTACAAGTAGATCATCCTCCACCTGCTGCCCAACAACTACAATCACTGATTCTGAGCCACTTCTTTCTCCCTTCTTGCTCTTCCATAGTGGACATTCTCGCTTGAAGTGCCCGAACTCTTTGCACTTGAAGTATTTCACCTCTTTCTTTCCCTTTCTGGACTTGGACTGCCCCTTGGACTTGCTTCTGCCTCTGCCTTTGCCTATCCTCTCCCCTACTGCCAAACCCTCCTGGGGAGCCCGATCTCTGTGTAGGAACCAGATCTAGGGTTTCAGGGTTAGATCTTGAAACTTTTTTAAGATCATACAGCGGAAGACTAAAATAAATCAAAATTTATTTTCTAAAATCAGAAAATTCTTAGATCTAAGATCCTATTACATGATTATTACATAGTATTAAATCAGAAATTAAAATATATAAATATAGTATGAACTACATGTTGATCATATCAACATGTTTCTATACTACATCTAATGTATGTATTAAACAATAGATCAGATCTATTACCTTGCAAGTTAGACGTTCTAACCTTGTTGATCTGGGCTTGAGGATGATGTTGCAAGCCGCACACATGTCCGGCCTCTAGGAGTCATCCACACGAGCCCACGAAACTCGATCAGAAGTCCTGCTTCAGAAAATCAGCACAGTATGCTAGTACTGCGCTGATCCTTCTTTGATGGTTGATCAGGTACCTCCTTCTTCTTGATTTGGACTCTTCCAAAGATGAAAAGTAGAAGGAGAAGTTTCAGATCTGAGATGCTCTCAGGAAACTCAAGATGGAGGGAGGAAAGATATGAAAACAAAAACCCTAGAAGAAGACCCTCTTCTTCTTCACATTTTTCTCTCTAGACACCTAAACTTGCATCTTTTATATCTCCACGACCCAATGGTATTTCTCTCTGATTTTCGGATGGCACAAAGATCTCTCAAATCTCTGACTTCCCATAAAATTTCATGAAGAAACTCATCTTATATAGAGAGATATGATAGAGTCCTTGTCTAGGTCAAACACCTAGTCAAGGCTTATCCAAACATGGCAAGTTAAGGGACGCCCAACTCTTGAGCACCTCCTTCATATTTTCATGCATGGATCACCAGAAAAAGGTGCACAATGTATACCCTAAAATCCATAAAAATTCTAAAAAAAATTTGGATAAATTCGGTGAAAAATTGAAAGAGTTTTGGATTTCTAAAACTCTATCTCGTAGAATTCGAAATCCAAACTTATTCCTTTTAGATTTGATCCAAACCACCTTCCATGTAAGAAAGAAGAGAGGAGACCTTTTGTGAACGTGGGAGAGATCTGGGAGAAGGCTTTTGTTACACAAAATAAGTGGAGATTGGCATTGAATAAGAGAGAGGGCGTGGAGAAGGATTATGTGGCGCAAGGTGGAATCCTAGTCTTACTAGGATTCTGTCTTATGATTTGTTTTAATTTGGTTTCCCAAACCAAATCAAACCAAAATTAGATCAACCTAATTAAAATAGGTCTTAACCCAATTAAAAACCTAATTAAATCAGATTAAATTAGATTTAAATCTGATTTAATCTTCTAATTAAATTAGAAATTAGATTGACCCAAGTCTTAGTTGAACTAGGACTAGTTTTTCCTTGCACTTGGCTTATCCAATAAACCAATTGGACTTGATCCAATCAAGCCCAAAGCAAATCTAATTAAATTATATTTAATTAGACTTAATCTCAGTCCATTGGCTTAATCAAATTAAGCCAATCAGCAATCAAATTGCTAATAGATCCTCCTGCAACACTTGCACTGGATTAAATGTCAATCGTATTGATCATTTAACCCTAGTACGATTCTTAATCGTTGATCAACCATCTGATCGGATCATGAACTCTAATGTGTGTGACCTCATAGGTCCAAACCTAAGCTGGTAGCATAGGAATAAATTTTTATACCAATCGAAGTGACCATCTAGAAATGGTACCCAACGATCGGATAGGTCGAATGTGTAGAACAACATCCTTAGAACCCATGCAGATATAGTTTTCATATAATTCATCCCCTTGACCAAAATGATCATAGGACACCCCAGAGTTCAACTGTCAACTCTGATCAGGTTGTCCACATTGTATTTCAAAATATCAAATCCATCTGATAGATTACCCTGGCCAAGGTTTTGCTAAATTGAAATACAGCGACTCATTCTTCTCCAACTCTTAGAGTGGTCAATCCCATCTCGATCACACTCTGACTTCACAAGTACTTGACTGTGCCCAGAAGCCTTCCGTTCCTGAATTAGAAATTCAGTTAGTCCAGTACCAAAGCACAGTGAGTTGCTTGCAAGTCACTGAGGCGATCTCAAGTCTAAGGGACACTTATACCTATATCCCATCAGAGACATTCTCGACAGCAGAATGCTCTGGAGTTGGTCACGTTCAATGACGATGTATCCTTACATCTCACCTGTATGCCATACCAGTGTCTCCACACTCTTTGGTTAAGAGGACAACCAACCCATATGGCCTACAGCGACCTATGCTCGATAGAAGCTGTCGTCCTTATTAACAGCCTATCATTTGATCGTGAACAGTTTTAAGAACTAATCGATAAATCCTCTCTTTATCGAACCTAAATAGTCCTAAGGACTTCATCATAACAACGGAGTTCATTAGAAGATGAAAGCTTATGATGAAAATGCCAAATATATTTTATTTATTAACAAATCAATTATAATACTTGGTTGCTCAACCATCAACAGCTTGACGATTGGCTTTTTGGGACATATTTCCCAACAACTCCCATTTGTCCTAAAGCCACTCGGCACAGTATCTAATACCCATCTTCGACTTGTGGTTGTCGAACTCCTTTATTGCCAGGGCTTTAGTGAAGGGGTCAGCTAGGTTCTCCTTTCCGTCGATCTTCTGTAGGTCGACGTCACCTCGATCCACGATCTCCCAGACCAGGTGGAAGCGGCGCAAGATGTGCTTCGTCTGCTGATGAGCTTTGGGTTCCTTCACCTGAGCTATGGTACCAATGCTGTCGCAGTAGAGCAGGACTGGACCATCGAGGGAGGGTGCTACTCTAAGCTCGTTGATGAATTTTCTCAGCCACACAGCTTCCTTCACGGCATCTGATGCTGCGATGTACTCCGCTTCACAAACAGAGTCTGCCACAGTATGCTGCTTGGAACTCTTCCAGCAGATGGCTCCACCATTCAGAGTAAAGATATAACCCGACACACTCATGCTGTCATCATGGTCAGATTGGAAGCTGGAGTCTGTGAACCCCACAAGTTTCAGATCTGACTCGCCATAAACCAACCATTGATCCTTAGTATTTCTCAAATAGTTAAGGATGGCTTTAACCACTTTTCAGTGATTTTCTCCAGGATCAGATTGGTATCTACTTACTACTCCTAGTGAGTATGCCACATCTGGTCTTGTACATGTCATGGCGTACATGATAGATCCCACGACTGAAGCATATGGGACTCTACTCATACGCTCTCTCTCTTCAGGAGTTGTCGGACAATCCTTCTTAGAGAGAGAAATTTCTTGGCCTATCGGTAGATAGCCCTTCTTGGAATTCTTCATGCTGAACCTCTTCAGCACAGTGTCTATGTACATGGACTGGGATAACCCAAGCATCTTTTTAGATCTATCCCTATAGATCTTCATCCCTAGGATGTAGGATGCTTCACCCAAGTCCTTCATGGAGAACTGTGATGACATCCAAACTTTAATTCCCTGTAGTGCGGGGATATCATTTCCGATTAAGAGAATGTCATCCACGTACAAGATAAGGAATACCACAACTGGACCATTTGCCCATTTATAGATGCAGGGCTCTTCTCCATTCTTAATGAAGCCATACGTTTTGATCACCTTATCAAAATGCATGTTCCAACTCTGAGAAGCTTGCTTCAATCCATAAATGGATCTCTGAAGCTTGCACACCTTGGACTCATCTGTGGATGTAAACTCCTCAGGTTGTATCATATACACCTCTTCGGTCTGCTCTCCATTCAGGAAAGCTGTCTTTACATCCATTTGTCAGATCTCATAATCTAGATGGGCAGCTATTGCAAGCATTATCCGAATAGATTTGAGCATTGCCACAGGGAAAAATGTCTCGTCATAGTCAATACCATAACATTGACGATACCCCTTGACTACCAGACGGACTTTATAGGTCTCCACCTTTCCGTCTGCGCCCCTCTTCCTTTTGAAGACCCATTTACACCCAATGGGTTTAACCCCTTCAGGTGGGTCAACCAATATCCATACATCGTTGACCTTCATGGACTCCATTTCAGATTTCATGGCTTCAAGCCATTTCTCGGAATCAGGTCTCTGCATTGCATCCATATAGGTGATCGGATCCTCATTATTCTCATCAAGTTCGATGGGATCACCATCCCGGACCAAGAAACCGTAGTATCTGTCTGGCTGACGCGGTACTCTATCGGATCATCTTAATGATGCAGGTACATTAGGCTCCGAATATGATCTAATCATATCAGACTCAGGTTCAGCTATTGGTGTCGGTCCTTCTACCTGTTGAACTTCATCAAGTTCAACCTTAGAGGCAATGGTTCCTTCACCAAGGAACTCCTTTTCTAAAAAGATTGCCTTAAGGCTGACGAACACCTTTTGTTCATCAGCATGGTAGAAAAAATATCCTTTTGTCTCTTTGGGGTACCCTATGAATGAGCATTTGTCAGACCTAGATCCAAGTTTGTCTGTGACTAATCGTTTGACATAGGCCGGACACCCCCAGACCCTAAGGTGTGAAAGTACTGGCTTACGTCTCATCCATATCTCATATGGAGTCTTAATTACAGACTTACTTGGAACCCTATTTAACAAATAACTGGCCGATTCGAGTGCATATCCCCAGAAGGATATCGGCAAGCTAGCAAAACCCATCATGGATCAGACCATGTCTAACAAAGTCCGATTCCTCCTTTCAGACACACCATTATGTTGTGGTGTTCCTGGAGGAGTCCATTGGGAGAGAATCCCATTCTCTCCTAGATATGTGAAAAATTCACTAGAAAGGTATTCTCCTCCTCGATCAGATCGAAGAGTTTTAATACTCTTTCCAGTTTGTTTTTCTACTTTACTTCGAAATCGTTTGAACATTTCACATGAATCTGACTTATGTTTCATCAGATAGACATATCCATATCGGGATAGGTCATCCATGAAAGTTATGAAGTAGAAATATCCACCTCTAGCACTGGTGCTCATGGGCCCGCATACATCAGTATGTACTAGGCCCAAGAGCTCAGTAGCTCTCTCACCTTTTCCAGTAAAAGGTGACTTGATCATTTTACCAAGAAGACAGAACTCACAGGTTGGAAGTGATTCACAATCACTGACTTCGAGGATTTTCTCTTGAGTCAACCTGTTTATTCTGTTCTTGTTTATATGACCTAGCCTCTAATGCCATAAGTAGATATCTGACACACTATCTAATCTAGGGTGCTTGCCAGTAGAATAGACTCTTATCAGGCTTGATCTTTTTTTGATCTGGCTTTGCACAGATGTCCCAGCATGAACTTGCACCTTCTTGACTTTCTTCTTCTTGTTCTTCTTCCCTTTGTTAAAAGGTCGAGAACCAGAAGATGAACCTCCCACTAAGTTCACCGACTCCTTGTAAAGTTGGTGATCCTTCTCAAAGTTCTGAAGCAACCCCAGTAACCCGTGGTAGTTCTCTTCAGGCTTTGTCATTCTATAATGAGTGAGGAATGGGAGATAAGACTTGGGTAGTGAGTTCAGTATTGCATCTTTCCCAAGCTACTCATGCAAGGGAAAGCCGAGCTTGCTCAATTTTTCCATCAGCTCGATCATGTACAATACATGATCAGTGATAGAGGCACCATCCCGTATTTTGGCGTTGAAGATGGCACAACTAGTCTTGTGCCTCTCTACGTCATCGGGTGTGCCAAAGGTATCCTCCAACACTTGAAGCATGTCCTTTGGCTGAGCCGTCTCGAATCTGTGACTGAACTCGTCGCTCATGGCAGCCAGCATGATACAGCGCACCGTGGTCCGGTCATTGAGCCATTTCTGGTAAGTATCTCTGACTGTTCCACATGCATTGACAGCTGGCTTCTCAGGTGCAGGATCCTTTATCACATATAGGATCCGTTCATGCTCCAGGACTATCTTCAACTTTCGGTACCAGCTACCGAAGTTGGGTCCCACCAACTTATCATTGTCCAACAATGATCGGAGCGATAGGGAAGTGGCCATATTTGCACAAAGGAGAACCATAACCTAATTAGTAATTGATTCATTAAACCTAAAGATTTGGACTTTAATCAAAAGGTTTCTCCCACTATTTTATTCAAATTGGTAGCCTCTACCTCCAACTCGAAGAATTACCCTAATTCCTTAGCGGGTACTTGAATCCACTTAGACTGCACACAAGCCCAACTTTGGTTGGTCAACCCATGTACATCTAAGGGTAGGTTCATAACCAATTGTTTCTCTAAATAATTTCTAGTAATTTTAATTTTGCCCCAGAAACCTAATCAGTAGGCTTTGGCCTCCACTGTAAGGATCCAGTTAGGTCCAACCATTAACATGATCATACAAGGTGTATCTAACCAACGAATGATTAAGCCCAACTTTGGTTGGCTCACCTAACCACCATTAGAGAGACACTTCCAAGTCATCATATGATGAGTGATAATTCCATTAGTCAGCAAGCACCAGGCCTTTGGGTCTGCAATGATTATTGAGTTAATGGACTCATTATCAAACACCTTAATGGGAGGCTATGATTCAGTTATCTACATAACTTTATCATTTTAAGGACCTAATAATTTTAGAGGATTTAAATAATATAGAGGATGAAGTCAGATGAACCAGCTTATCATGATCCTCCCACTGGCTTCACCAAGTCAGCTTAAGGGAGACCAGGGCTGGTCTAGGAGCACCTAAATCAGTCACACTGATTTACCTAGCTGACATGGGTCAGCTCGAATAGTCAAGTGATCCGATCAAAACATAATTTCACCAAGAGGCTAGGTAAGTTCGATCAGTGGGAGGGTCTGCCAAAGCTTGCCTTAGACACCATCAGAAATGGCCAGGTAAGCGGGCTCCCAATTAAAAACCACCAGTCTGGTTTACCTTAGACACCAACTGGTTTAATTAGTTTCGATTAGATCAACCTAACAATTCATGCTAGACCGCTTAGCCAAGAATCAAGTCCATTTGGTTCTCGTTAAAGACATGGACTTGACCAACTACAACTATTGTAATTGATCTAGAGAATCCTTGACCTAATCTAAGACAACAATTGATTAGATTTAGTCAATTCTCTAATTAAGTCCATCTTCAATCTAACCATAGGTCTAACCCAATTAATGGACTTAATTACCGCTAACCCATTAACCCAATGTGTTATGGTTTGTGTCTTAGGTTCTTCAATTCATAATCCTAGAACCTATTCAAACAACTTTTTAATTCTTAATTAAGTTTTGCGCTGAGGGTTGGGTTTGGCTTTTCAAAAAATAATTTTCATATTTGTAAAATAATTTTACAATATGATTCTACCAACCATATTGCATGTTTGATTCATAATCAAGATGCAAGTGAAATAAACATGAAACTACTTTAGATCTAATCTAAACAGGTTCATGTAATTGAAACAATTTCAACTTTAAACAATTTCTTTGCACAAAAATTATTAACAAAGAGATTTTATTTTATATTTAAATATCTTTTAAATCTAATAAATTATAAATTTAATCTAGATCATATCTAATAAATTTATGATTAAAGATAGATCTACACAAACTAGGATAACCTTTGCACTGTAAGGGGTAAACCTTACAGCAGGACAACCTTGCAGTTTGTGATTGATCTAAAATTTTAATTTCAGATTTAATAATTAGATTATAAATTAGATCTAATCTAAAAAATAATCTAAGCATGTATAAATAATCATGTAATAAAGAACCTAGGCTCTGATACCAATTGTAGGAACCAGATCTAGGGTTTCAGGGTTAGATCTTGAAACTTTTTCAAGATCATACAGCGGAAGACTAAAATAAATCAAAATTTATTTTTTAAAATCAAAAAATTACTAGATCTAAAATCCTATTACATGATTATTACATAGTATTAAATCAAAAATTAAAATATATAAATATAGTATGAACTACATGTTGATCATATCAACATGTTTCTTTACTACATCTAATGTATGTATTAAACAATAGATCAGATCTATTACCTTGCAAGTTAGACGTTCTAACCTTGTTGATCTGGGCTTGAGGATGATGTTGCAAGCCGCACACGTGTCCGGCCTCTAGGAGTCATCCACACGAGCCCACGAATCTCGATCAGAAGTCCTGCTTCAGGAAATCAGCACAGTATGCTAGTACTGCGTTGATCCTTCTTTGATGGTTGATCAGGTACCTCCTTCTTCTTGATTTAGACTCTTCCAAAGATGGAAAGTAGAAGGAGAAGTTTCAGATCTGAGACACTCTCAGGAAACTCAAGATGGAGGGAGGAAAGATATGAAAACAAAAACCCTAGAAGAAGACCCTCTTCTTCTTCACGTTTTTCTCTCTAGACATCCAAACTTGCATCTTTTATATCTCCACGACCCAAAGGTATTTCTCTTTGATTTTTGGATGGCACAAAGGTCTCTCAAATATCTAACTTCCTCTAAAATGTCATGAAGAAACTCATCTTATATAGAGAGATATGATAGAGTCCTTGTCTAGGTCAAACACCTAGTCAAGGCTTATCCAAACATGGCAAGTTAAGGGACGCCCAACTCTTGAGCACCTCCTTCATATTTTCGTACATGGATCACCAAAAAAGGGTGCACAATGTATACCCTAAAAGTTATGAAAATTCCAAAAAAAATTTAGATAAATTCGGTGCAAAATTGAAAGAGTTTTGGATTTCTAAAACTCTATCTCATAGAATTCGAAATCCAAACTTATTCCTTTTAGATTTGATCCAAACCACCTTCCATGTAAGAAAGAAGAGAGGAGACCTTTTGTGAATGTGGGAGAGATCTGGGAGAAGGCTTTTGTCACACAAAATAAGTGGAGATTGACGTTGAATAAGAGAGAGGGCATGGAGAAGGATTATGTGGTGCAAGGTGGAATCCTAGTCTTACTAGGATTCTGTCTTATGATTTGTTTTAATTTGGTTTCCCAAACCAAATCAAACCAAAATTAGATCAACCTAATTAAAATAGGTCTTAACCCAATTAAAAACCTAATTAAATCAGATTAAATTAGATTTAAATCTATTTTAATCTTCTAATCAAATTAGAAATTAGATTGACCCAAGTCCTAGTTGAACTAGGACTAGTTTTTCCTTGCACTTGGCTTATCCAATAAACCAATTGGACTTGATCCAATCAAGCCCAAACTAAATCTAATTAAATCATATTTAATTAGACTTAATCTCAATCCATTGGCTTAATCAAATTAAGCCAATCAGCAATCAAATTACTAATAGATCCTCCTGCAACACTTGCACTGGGTTAAATGTCAATCGTATTGATCATTTAACCCTAGAATGATTCTTAATTGTTGATCAACCATCTGATCGGATCATGAACTCTAATGTATGTGACCTCATAGGTCCGAACCTAAACCGGTAGCATAGGAACAAATTTTTATACCAATCGAAGTGACCATCTAGAAATGGTACCCGACGACCGGATAGGTCGAATGTGTAGAACAACATCCTTAGAACCCATGCGGATATAGTTTTCATATAATTCATCTCCTTGACCAAAATGATCATAGGACACCCCAGAGTTCAACTGTCAACTCTGATCAGGTTGTCCACATTGTATTTCAAAATATCAAATCCATCTGATAGATTACCCTGGCCAAGGTTTTGCTAAATTGAAATACAGCGACTCATTCTTCTCCAACTCTTGGAGTGGTCAATCCCATCTCGATCACACTCTGACTTTGCAAGTACTTGACTGTGCCCAGAAGCCTTCCGTTCCTGAATTAGAAATTCAGTTAGTCCAGTACCAAAGCACAGTGAGTTGCTTGCAAGTCACTGAGGCGATCTCAAGTCTAAGGGACACTTATACCTATATCCCATCAGAGACATTCTCGACAGCAGAATGCTCTGGAGTTGGTCACGTTCAATGACGATGTATCCTTACATCTCACCTGTATGCCATACCAGTGTCTCCACACTCTTTGGTTAAGAGGACAACCAACCCATATGGCCTACAGCGACCTATGCTCGATAGAAGCTGTCGTCCTTATTAACAGCCTATCATTTGGTCGTGAACAGTTTTAAGAACTAATCGATAAATCCTCTCTTTATCGAACCTAAATAGTCCTAAGGACTTCATCATAACAACGGAGTTCATTAGAAGATGAAAGCTTATGATGAAAATGCCAAATATATTTTATTTATTAACAAATCAATTACAATACTTGGTTGGTCAACCGTCAACAGCTTGACGATTGGCTTTTTGGGACACATTTCCCAACACTCTGGTCAACTTTTTCCTTTGCTCATTAGACCTCAGCACCGAGACCATGTCCTCATATTCCAGAGTCTCCTTGCCGTAGAGCAGTGTAGTCACCAAAGAATCATATGATCCTGGCAGCGAACACAAAAGCAACAGGGACTTGTCCTCCTCATCCAGCTTCACCCTGATATTCACCAACTCCGTGCACAACTGGTCGAACCTCTGAATGTGGCCAATCACATCAGATCCCTCTTGCATTCGAAGACTGTACAACCTCTTCTTCAGCATCAGCTTGTTGCACATATTCTTCCCCATATACATGGTGTGCAACTTCGACCAAAGACCCTTCGGGGTCTTTTCTTCTAGCATCGAATATAACGCTGCATCCACCAAACATTCTCTGATCACTGAGCATGCTTTCTTCTCCAATGATGCCCACTGTCTATCTGTCATTCCCTCAGGCTTCTCATCCAAAGCCTGATCCAGATCTGCTTGCACCAGAAAATCCTCCACCCAGATTTTCCACATGAAAAAATTTCTCTTGCCATCAAACTTCTTGAAATCAACCTTCATATTGCTGTCCATGACTGGATCTAAGCCAAACAAGTAATATAAAATCAAGAAGTGTAGAATATACCTTGATGGTACCTTGCTGAAAATTTTCAGCACTTGGGATCTTCACCTTCTCGTACTTGAAACTACTTCCTCACCATCGTGGCTCTGATACCAACTATTGGAGCATGATCCTGGCTCCTCCCATGGACCTTGGGTGTAGCAGAACCAACAACGAATAGATCTGGAGACTTCTGGACACGATCTAAGGCCCTTGATGAAATCAGCCTGGTTGCTGTCTTCTTCGTCAGCCTTTCATTCCAGATGAAGAATGCCTTTGAAACCACCTCTAAAAAATTCAAGATCTGGTACCCAACCAGATCAGATCAGGACCAAGGTCTTCTAATTTGTAAATCTTAAATCAGAGTATTCTAAAGAGAAAAAAAGATAGATGGAGACAGACCTCACAGATCTATCCTGCTGCAGCCTTTCTTGTAGATCTGTTGATGGAGATCTCACCCGTGCCTCAAACGACCTCAGATCAACTCCAGATCTGAGAGAGACTTTTACCAACCTCTTCTCAAGAGATTTCAAATTCTAGACCTGGTGTTTTGGGCACTTGCAAGAGGGAGAGAGCAGATCTGGTAGGCGGCTGCAAGGGGGAAGGGGCTAGCGCCTCCTTGCTTTTCTTTCCTTATCTGGACCTGGCGGCAAGAAACCCTAGGGTTTGTTGCTCCTGGGCCATAGAGAATGGCTGGAGAGAGAGGGAGAAGAGAGAGAGAGACTTGGGAGAAAGAGTTGTCTATTCTCTTGGCTTAATCAAACCTATACAAGTACATGTATATATAAACACCGGGTCAAGTGACCTAAACCCAAAACTCCCTTGACCAACTCTATGGGAGATTAGGTTAACCCAAACCCATGTACACCCATGACTCAACCTAATCTCACCTATCCTGGGCCCAGACCTGGCCCATAAAGAGTTGATCCCTTGAGGCCCACATAACCTAGACCTCAAGAACCCAAAAGGCCCACAGCCTTTCAACCTAGGGCCCAACTAGCCCTAGAGCGTCCATGAAGCCCTCATGAATGATGGACCTTGGCCTTAGCTTTGGTCCCCTGGGCCTTGGGCACACCTCCTGGATCATAACACCATGGATGTCTCAAAGATCCATTGAAGCCACACAAGTGTCTGGCCTCTACGGATATCCACACGAGGATGATCTGATTAAGAGGACTCGATCTCACCAAAATGCTAGCTCTCTTGCAGAGATCGCTCTCTAGATTATCGAATTGGCTTGATTTTTTTATTTTTCTATTAAGAGAATCAATCAGATCTATAAGAGGATATGGTGAAATCAGATCACATCTATTTTTTTTTTCACTTTTCTCTTCTTAAGAAAAAATCAAAGATTTATTGAAAAAGATAAGAGATCTAATCTCTTTCTTCTTCCATCTTATCCATCTCTTGAACTAGATCTAAGAAAAGGTAGAGGAGAACTTTTGTCTGTCTCATGGACTAATAGAAAGAGAAAAAAATTAGATCAAATCTATTTTTAATCATGTTCAACTCTTGAACATGTACGGAAGAGAAGATGTGAAAGAAATATGTCCTACAAGCCAATCAAAATTTATATTTTAATTGGTTTTTCTTGTAATCTTCCAAACTCATGTATTGACTCTTTATAAATAAAAAAAAAATTTCATCATATGCTGCATCTTATTTTTATAATGATTATGATGAACTCCATAAATCAGGACCATCAATTTAGGGTTATGATGAGATCATACCTATGAGACCTAAGATCTTAAAAACTCTGATTTAGAATATTTCTAATCATAGGAGCATTGAGTAGAGGATCAATGTTTCGAATAGACTAGTACTTCCTATGTATGCTCGATGGAGAGGGTGGCTAATCTCATAAACCACTTGTGTGAGACACTAATACAAGAAAGTGAGTACTCATTAGAGAATGAGTTCACTGAATTGATCTGACTTAAAAAATATCTTATAGAATTTGCTTATCCGTCAAAAGATATTTTCTTATAGTAGGAGTTGTGCATGTAATCCTTTGACCTAAGATTATCATAAAATCTTGTATACATGAATTCATATTTTGGTTTATACTCATTCATGACTTAGTCATATACGAGATATTTTGAATATGATAGAATATGTATGAAGGTTGTGAGTAGGTCAACATGAAATCAATCACTCTTGGTAAGAGGAGATCGCATCCTACTTGCTTTGATTGATTAATAATTCAGAAAGCCTTTGATCAAAGTAAAATGAAAATAAAAAAGAGTTGTTAATATTTTATTAATATAATCATCATTAAAAATTAAAAAAAATATGAATATGATATTGGATTTGACATCATTTCATATCTAGAGTCATATTCGAGGTGCAGGGCGATCACAGGATCCAATTGCACAATAACTTTCTGTTGAAAGGTATTTTTGATATTTTTATCAAAATTTTATATTTTTAGGTATATATGATATATTTCTAGATATTAATCTAGTCTTGTGGGTTTGATAAAATTAAAAAATTTAATTTGATCGCCAATTAGAAAGAGTTCTAATTACTGAAATTGGGTTACCTCGATTGGATCTAGTTTTGTTAGATTAAATTCTAATCAAATCAGATTGACTTGCACTTGAGCCTACTGCTAGCTAGATGTGGAACTAAATGGGTCACACACAAAGAGAATTGATCAGGGGTCTAATTGGATTAGATCATATTTACAAAAGTAGACATGCTAGCACATGTTATAAAAACTAGCTCCCTGTTACGAATCGGGTTTGAAATTGATTCCAGATTGGGTTAGTAAAGCTAAATTAATTTAAAATAATTTTGGGTGTGAGTTGGGTCAGCCCTTGGCTACATGTATCAAAAATTTGGAGCCAATAAACTAGGTTCTCATGCATCAAAAATTTTTCTTACGTGTGGGTGCAGTCTTTGTATGCAGAAATAGGTTTCACGTCCTATGAGATGGGACGCCCCTTCCTTGAGCTTATCCAGTGTTCCACAATGAAAAAAATTTTGGGTGATTGACTTAATTTTAAGCAAGAAAAATCTTTCTAAGATTAAAACACCTTCTGATTTAATCATGGAAATTGGTTGAAGTCAAAAATCCTGCCAGTCTGATCCATGCACCTAACCAAGAGTCCAATTTGTGAAGGACTCTAATCCAAGTGTCACACCACATTTTAATTTTAGATTTTTTTCATTCCATCAACAAGTTAGCACCTTCATTTTGGTCTATTGGATGGCTAAAAGTCACTAATGGGTGATGGAGAAAAATTACTCTATGGGAAGCCACATGATGCATCAGAGAATCATCGAAAAAAATGTTTCGAAGAGTCCTTATGCACGAAGCACCTCTTGGATTTTTTTTTTGATGATTGCCATATGTCAAAACCTTTCAGATGGGTATGAGAATTCATCATGGGGCATGAGATTTTTTGATGGATGCGAGATGGCGCATGGAGGGGGCATGAATCATTCCCAAAGGCACCCCATCGCTAACTATTTAAAGGGGGCTGCGTCGAAGATTTGATTCATTCAAAAATCTGCTCCTATCTCTTCTTTCTTACACACTCTTCCTATTATCCAATTAGTCTCTTCATTCTCTTATTAGGATAAGTCTAAAAATAGTAAGGATAAGTCTGATTTTAGGACAAGAGTCTAGGAAGAGAATTAAGGAAGACAAGGAGAGAAGAAATATAGGGATAGGAAGGCTAGGAGGAGAGGAAGAAGGTCTTGAGGTTCTATTGCCTAAAAAAAAATTTAGAGTAAGAATTTTAGAGGATAAATCATTTCAAAGAGTTGGTGTCCTGGTCATAGCCCTGTGTGGATCATCGTTGGAGGGCGAACACTTGGGCGCCTGATGGAGATTTTGTCGGAATTTGGATTAAGTATTGTAGGTATTCTTCTATAGCTTGAATTTAATTTTGAATATATATTATATATGATTATTCATCATAAAGGAGATACTACTTTATGGGTTTAATATTTAAGATTTCATAGTTTAAATTTTGAAATCCATTATGCTTCCGCTGTGCATGTCCATCCTGAAATCCTACAGTGGTATCAGAGCCAGCTTTGTTTGGTTCAATCATATATACATAATATTTATGTGATGCATATTATGGTTCATGCTACAAGATGAATTATGCTATGTAATTATGCTTTCATATGATGATATAAAATAATGCATATATGATCTACCACTTCATCATCCTGACATAAGGTTGTCCTAGCATAATGGGGTTATGCTGCAAGATTATCCTAGGATGATGAAAGTCCATATATTACATGTGTACATATAGAATATTTTAATGCTGATATATATTAGCATAGATTAGCATTATATGGTTAGATTGTACATGAGACTAAATAAAAGCCCTTATTAAAAATTATATTAAGTTGTAGTGGTATGCAACTAGGGTTAACCAATTCTTGATCAATTGATCAATTGATGTCTAAAAAATGCTACAGATGGTTCTTTAATTGGTTCCATTGTCTGACCTGATCAATTTATTGGGATCTAAGAAAAGCAACAGGAGGACCCCCACCTTACTTACCTAGTCAATTTGATTAAATGGTCGTGATATTGAAAAACTCTAATGTTGAAAATACTACTAAGGGCCTTCCTTCATGCTAGGTTAATGTTATATTATAAACTATGGCTAGCTTGTTGTGTTACCACAAGGCATGTCATAAAGATTGATATAATATAATCCTGGTGCATAGAAGATGCTTACGGTAATTTTGAATGTACTGCTTTGTTGTGTTAACACAAGGACAGTTATATTCGAATTTGACTATATTGAAATGAAGGGTCTAACTTAATTAAAATATTATAGCTTGTTGTGTTAACACAAAGCTAATAATATTTTAGAAGCTAAGATATGATATTGAGAATTATATGAGATACAATTAGAAAGAGTTTCCTACCTATGAACTCATAAGGGTTTGTTGTATTAACACAAGATCATTATGAGAAATTAGGGTCTCAATCCCACTAAGATAAATATGTAATATGTCTCATTCATCATAGTAGAGGGTTATGATGTTCGATAAAATAATGAGAGGCATAATTAAATCTAAAGACCTTATTTAATTGTGTGAGTCAACATGAGTTATTTGCTTATGTCATATTCTTTAGTTATTGTAGATTAAATTTTACAAATGGCATCTTCACTATCATTGCGAGAAATTTTAGATTCTAACAAGTTGACCAGTCTCAATTATGTGAATTGATTGAGAAATTTAAAAATCATACTCACTCAAGAGAAGCTCTCCTATATTCTTGATGTCTTTGAACCACAAGAGATTGGAGATGATGCCACAGAGGAGGAGGTATCCACGTATAAGATGTGGAAGAATGACAGTTTGACTATCAAGTGCATCGTATTGGCCTCTATGAGCAATAAATTACAGAGGCAGTATGAGAGCATGGATACTCAATCCATACTCCTCAATCTTAAAGAGTTGTATAGAGAACAAAGTAGGACTGCTAGATATGAGATATCTAAGTAGCTATTCCATGCTAGAATGATTGAGAGTCATGCATACAAGACCATGTCTTGAAGGTTATTGATTTGATCACCAGATTGGGTCAACTAGATTTTGTGATGGATGGAGAATTAAGTCAGGATTTGATCCTACAATCTCTCTCTGAATCATTCGCTCAATTTATCATAAATTATCATATGAACAAACTGAATACCTCCTTACCTGAGTTGTTAAACATGCTCAAAATAGCTAAAAGCTACATTAAAAAAGAAAAGGCTCCACTTCTTCTTGTGGGTAAAATCTCTAAGAAGAAGTCAGATTTTAAGGGTTCAAAGAAAGCTTTGAACCCTAAGGGTGGCAAGATGAAGAAGAAGGGGAAGAAAATCTCTGGATAGAGTACCTGCTTTCACTATGGCAAGGCAGGACATTGAAAAAGGAATTGTAAGTTATATCTTGCAACTGTAAAGGTTGGTGCAAGTGATGCACCAAAAAGTATGTATGAGATACATACAATTTTATCATTAAATTCTTTCAATTCAGACTCTTGGGTATTAGATACTGTCTATGATTTTCATATCTACAAGTCATTGCTGGGCTATAAAATATTAGAGTGCTGAAAAAGAATGACTTCGAGCTCTACGATGCTGGAGGAGAGTCCATCCAAGCAGAGGCTGTAGGAACATATATGTTGAAATTACTTCTAGAAAGATCTTAGAGCTAGAAAACTATTATTATATATCTAAGATCATTAGAAATATTATTTCTGTACTGTTGCTATTGCAACGAGGTTATGAAATAAATGGAAAGAGCAATAGTTGCTCAATTTTTTTTCCTAATAATTTTTTTGTCATGGTGTTATTAATAATGGTCTTCTAATTCTATCTAATGACAATATTTTTCATATTGATGAAAGTAAAAAGTGAAAGAGAGAAGAAATGAATAATACTTTACTTTGACATTGTTGACTTGGTCATATAAGTGAGATAAAGATTAACAAGTTATACAAAGAAGAGTTCTTTGATCCCTATGATTATGAAGTATTAGGTACTTGTGAATCTTATCTTATGAGAAAAATGACTAAAACTCTATTTAGTAGACATGAAAAAGGACAAATGAGTTATTAGGACTTATACATACTAATGTATGTGGTCCAATGACAACAGAAGACAGAGGAGGATACTCTTATTTTATAACGTTCACTGATGATTTATCTAGATTTGGATATGTGTATCTTATGAAACATAAATTTGAGATCTTTGATAAATTTAAAGAGTATCAAAGTATGATCGAGAAATAAATTAAAAAAATATTAAAATTCTTCAATCTGATCGAGGAGGAGAATACTTATCCAATGAATTTCTAGATCATCTTAAAGAAAATAAAATTTCTCAGAATGGATCTCTCCCTACACACCACAGTTAAATGGTGTAGCAGAAAGAAAAATCACACTTTATTAGATATGGTACGGTCCATGATGTACCTTACAGACTTAACTATTTTTTTCTGGGGATATAACTTTGAAACTGCTATCTATATCCTAAATAGAGTACCTTCAAAATATATGCCAAGTACTCTATATGAGATATGGAGAGGAAAGAAGCCTAATCTTAAGTATCTTAAGATATGGGCTATCCAGCTTATGTTAAAAGAAACTTTGGCCATAAGCTGAGTTCTAAGGTAGATAAATGCTTATTTGTAGATTATCCTAAAGAGAGTATAGGATATCTCTTTTACTATCCTACTGAATAAAAGATATTTGTCAGTAAATATGTCATTTTTATGAAAAAAGAGTTTATCCTAAAAAGAGACAATGGAAAGAAAATTGAACTTGGAGAAGTTCAAGACCTACAAATGCAAGCACAAGATGATTCTCAATCAAAAATATTCATTAATGAAGTACAACCACAAAATACATCTCCTTTTCGAAGGTCAGATAGAGTGTAGAATGCACCTATAATGTATGGATTTATTATTGAGAATACTGAAGCCACATCATTGAGAATGATGAACCTTTGACTTATACGAAGCCATCATGAGTAGGGACTCAAACAAATGGCTAGAGGCTATGAAATTCAAAATGGACTCCATATGCTCCAACAAGTGGGACTTTGGTTGATACACAGAGAGTGTGACCCCTATTGGATGCAAATAGGTCTATAAGAAAAAGATTGGAGCAAATAACCAAATTGAAACTTACAAAGACAGATTGGTGGCTAAAGTTTAGGCAAAAATAGGATATTGATTATGATGAAATATTTCACTATTGTCATGCTCAATCTATATGGATTATGCTTGCAATAGCAGCATACATGATTATGAGATTTGGCAATTGGATGTGAAGACCGTCTTGTAGGGTTTCAGAGTGGGCATGCACAGTGGAAACATAATGGATTTTAAAATTTTAATAAAGAAATTCTAAATATTAAACCCTTAAACCAGTATCTTCTTGATGATTAACAATCATATATATAACATAAATTTAAGATTAAATTTAAGTTATAGAAGAATACCTGCAGCGCTTAATCCAAATTTCGGCAAAACCTCCATTAGGTGCCCAAGTGTTCGCCCTCCAACGGTGATCCACACAGGGCTATGATCAGGACACCAACTCTTTGAGATGATTCTCCTCAAAATTCTTACTCTGAGAATTTTCTTGAACACCAGGACCTCAAGATGCTCTTCCTCTTCTCCTAGCCTTCCTATCCTACCTTTCTTCTCTCCTTGTCTTCCTTAATTCTCTTCCTAGACTCTTATCCTAAAATCGGACTTGTCCTTTCTATTTTTGGACTTGTCCTAATAAGAGAAGGAAGAGACTAATTGGACAATAGGGAGAGGATGTTAGAAAGAAAGGAGAAATTGGAAATCTGAATGAATCCAATCCCCCGGCGCACCCCCTTTAAATACTTAGCGATGGGTTGCCTTCGGAATTTTTCGCGCCCCTTCCACGTGCCATCTCACATCCATCAGAAAATCTCATGCCTCTGATGAATTCTCATGCCTATCTAGAAGTTTTTGACACATGGCAATCATCAAAAAAAATCCAAGAGACGCTTCATGCAGAAGGACTCTTCAGAATATTTTTCTCGATGATTCTCTGATGAGTCACGCAGCTTTGCATGGCATAATTTTTTTCCACCACCCATCAATGTAATTTCATCCATCCAATGGCCAAACATTAAGGTGCTAACATGAGAATGTCATGGAAAAAATTCAGATTAAAAGTGGCGTGACAAATGGCTTAGTGTCCTTCACAAGTTGGACTCTTGGTCAGGCGCATGGATCAGGCTGATAGAATTTCCAACTTCAATGAATTTCCACCATTAAACCAGTAGGAATATTAACTTCAAAAAAATTTTGACACTCAAAATACAGTTAGAAATCATCTAAAAATTTATTTCATCATGGAACATAGGATAAGCTCGAGGATGAGGCATCCATCACATGGGATGCAAAAATTGTTTCTGCACACAAAAACTGCACCCACGCACAAGAAAAATTCTTGACTCATGGAGAATTGGTTTCTTGCTCCAAAGTTTTATACATGCAGAAAAGGGCTGATCCAACTCAAATTCAAAATTTATTTGAATTAATTTGGCTTTAATTAGCCCAATCTGGAATCAATTTTAAACCCGATTCGAAACAAGGAGCTAGTTTTTTGCAACATGTGCTAGCATGTCAATTTTGCAAACATGATCTAATCCAATTAGACCCCAGATCAATATCCTTTGTGTGTGACCCATTGGGTTCCATATCTAGCTAGCAATAGGTCGAGTTCAAGTCGATTTGATTTGATTAGAATTTAATCTAACCGATCTAGATCCAATCGAGCTAACCCGATTTCAGCAATTAGAACTCTTTCTAATTGGTGATTGAATTAAATTCTTTAATTTGATCAAACCCATAAGACAAGATTGACATCTAGCAATATATCATGTCTACCTGAAAGATATAAATTTTTTTATGAAATACCAAAAATATCCTTCAGTGGAAAGTTACCGTGCAATTTGATCCTGCGATCTCCCTGCACCTCGAATATGACTCTGGATATGGAATGATGTCAAATCTAATATCATACTCATATTTTTTTAATCTTATATGATGATTTAATTAATAAAATATTAAAAACTCTTTCTAATTTTTATTTTGCTTTGATCAAAGGCTTTCTGAATCATCAATCGATCAGAACAAGTAGGATGTGATTTCCTCTTACCAGGAGTGATCGATTCTATGTTGACCTACTCACAATCTCCATACACATTTTACCATATCTAGAACATCCCATACATGACTAAGTCATGAATGAGTATGAACCAAAAAATATGGATTCATGTATACAAGATTCTATGGTAGTCTCAGGTCAAAGGATTACATGCACAACTCCCACCATAAGAAAACATCTCTTGACAGGTAAGTAAATTCCATAAGATGTTTCTTAAGTCGGATCAATTAAGTGAACTCATTCTCTAATGAGTACCCACTTCTTGTATTAGTGTCTCACATAAGTGGCATATGAGATCTGCCACCCTCTCCATCGAGCATACATAGAAAGTGCTAATCTATCCGGAATATTGATCTCCTACTCAATGCTCCTATGACTAGGAATATTTTAAATCAGGATTTTTAGGATTTTAGATCTCATAGGTATGATCTCATCATAACTTAAATCTATTTTTTTGATTTATGGAGTTCATCATAATCATTACTAAAGTAAGATGCAACATATGATGAAAATGCCTTTTATTATTTAAAGAGTCAATACATAAGTCTGAAAGATTACAAGGAAAACCCATCAAAATATAAATTTTGATTGGCATATTCCTTTCAATCTCTCACTTGCACTAAAGCCAATCACCCTTATATTTTATCCCCATATAATCGAGATGGTGATCGAACTGCTACTGTGGTAGAGCCTTAGTGAATGGGTCTGCTATGTTATTCTTTGTTTCTACTCGTTCAATGACAACATCTTATCTTTCGATTATTTCACGAACGAGATGGAAGCATCTTAGAATGTGCTTGGATTTATGATGAGACATTGGTTCCTTTGCTTGAGCAACTGCTCCAGCATTATCACAGTAAAGTGGTACTGGATTCTTAATCTCAGGAATAACACCCAACTCAGTGATGAACTTCTTCATCCAGACAGCTTCCTTGGCGGCTTCACTTGCAGCTATATATTCTGCCTTAGTGGTTGAGTCAGCTACAGTCTGCTGCTTGGAACTTTTCCAACTAACAGCTCCACCATTAAGAGTAAAGACATACCCTGAAGTGGACTTACTATCATCAGGGTCTGATTGGAAACTAGAGTTAGAATAACTTTCTAGTTTTAAATCAGATCCTCCATATACTAAAAAATATCTTTAGTCCTTCTTAGGTACTTAAGAATATTTTCACTACTTTCCAATGATCTTCTCTTGGATCAGCCTGAAATCTACTAACTATACCTAAGGCATAGGCAACATCAGGCCTAGTACATAGCATAGCATACATGATCGATCCTACTGCCGAAGCATAGGGAATAGAACTTGTTGGTGCAAAAATCCGCTTACGTCGGAGAAGTTGGAGTCGCGGTCACCGCCGGGACCTGCAAAAGAAGTCTAAACCGGAGGTGGGGTTGCTCCGGTAAGACCCTCCGATGCTCAAGTCAGTTCTCTGCCTCAACGAGAATGGAGTGCTCGAACAGAAATTTTAGCAGAGTTTTTAGGTAAAAATGAGAGCTTATAGAATAACGTATCTTGGGTCCCCCTTTTATAGGCGGAGGGAGCAACAGACTGATAGCGATGTCCATAACCGTCTGGTAGTGGGCCATCCATAGTCAGGAGGAATTTATTGTGAAGGGTAGTGGAGTGGAATCGTGGCTATCGTCGTAGCTCGCCATGTGGAATCAGTTGCGGAGAGTGGAGCGACGTCCGTTGTCATGACTCATTTGGGAGTGGTGGAATCACACAGGATCTGCCGTAGGGAGTGGAGCAGAATCGTGGTCGTTAGTATGGCCTGCCAGAGAGTAATGAAGCTGCATAGGGTCCGCCGCAGGGAGTGGAGCAGTGTTGTTCGTTACTGTGGCCTGCCAGGGGGTCCAGACTTATCGGCTGAAGTTCGGTTGGAGTCGGAAGCGAGGTCCGGCACCTGTAGGAGCTCGAACGAGGTCTTCCCATAGTCGGGGTAGAAGGCGGAGTCCGGCTCTCGTGGGAGTCTGGATGAAGTCTTCCCACAGTCGGGGTAGAAGGCGGAGTCCAGCTCCCGTGGGAGTCCGGATGAAGTCTGCCTGTAGCTGGCGAGGTCAGGCTCCCATAGGAGTCCGATCAAAATCTACCTGCAATTAAAGTCAGAGGCGAGGCTGGCTCTCGTAGGAGCCCGGATGAAGTTTACCTGCAAGCGAAGTCGGGGGCAGAGTCCGGATCCCGTAGGAGTCCAGACGGAATTTACCTGTAAGTGAAGTCGTGGGTGGAGCTCGGCTCCCGTAGGGGTCCGGGTGAAGCCTTTCAGCAGTTGAGGTCAGGAATGAAGTTCAGCTCCCGTAGGAATCCGGATGAAGTCTCCCTGTAGCTGGCGAGATCAGGCTCCCGTAAGAGTCCGGTCAAAGTCTACCTGCAATTAAAGTAAGAGATGAGGTCCGGCTCTCGTAGGAGCCCGGATGAAGTTTACCTGCAAGCGAAGTCGGGGACGGAGTTTGGCTCTCGTAGGAGTCCGGACGGAATTTACCTGTAATTGAAGTCGTGGGCGGAGCTTGGCTCCCGTAGGAGTCCGGGTGAAGCCTTTCAGCAGTTGAGGTTGGGAATGAAGTTCGGCTCCCGTATGAGTCCGGATGAAGCCTTTCAGCAGTTGAGGTTGGGAACGAAGTTTGGCTCCCGTAGGAGTCCGGACGAAATCTCCCTGTAGCTGGCGAGATCAGGCTCCCGTAGGAGTCCGGTCAAAGTCTACCTGTAATTAAAGTCAGAGGCGAGGTCCGACTCTCGTAGGAGCCCGGATGAAGTTTACCTGCAAGTGAAGTCGGGGTGGAGTCTGGCTCCCGTAGGAGTCCGGATGGAATATATCTGTAAGTAAAGTCATGGGCGGAGCTCGGCTCCCGTAGGGGTCCGGGTGAAGCCTTTCAGCAGTTGAGGTTGGGAACGAAGTTCTGCTCCCGTAGGAGTCCGGACGAAGCCTTTCAGCAGTTGAGGTTGGAACGAAGTTTGGCTCCCGTAGGTGTCCGGACGAAGCTCCCTGTAGCTGGCGAGATCAGGCTCCTGTAGGAGTCCGGTCAAAGTCTACCTGCAATTAAAGTCAGAGGCGAGGTCCGGCTCTCGTAGGAGCCCGAACGAAGTTTACCTGCAAGCGAAGTTGGGGTCGGAGTCCGGCTCCCGTAGGAGTCCGAACGAAATTTACCTGTAAGTGAAGTCGTGGGTGGAGCTCGACTCCCATAGGGGTCCGGGTGAAGCCTTTCAGCAGCTGAGGTTGGGAACGAAGTTCGGCTCCCGTAGGAGTCCGGATGAAGCCTTTTAGCAGTTGAGGTTGGAAACAAAGTTCGGCTCCCGTAGGAGTCCGGATGAAGCCTTTTAGCAGTTGAGGTTGGAAACGAAGTTCGGCTCCCGTAGGAGTCCGGATGAAGTCTCCCTGTAGCTGGCGGGGTCCTGCTCGTCGACAAAACTTGGGAGTGTGGTGGAGGCTCGGCTGTCTGGGAGGTTCGAAGAGACGTTGCCGGAGGTCGAAAGTCAGTTGGATCTCCGGAGGGTCGCTCCCATCACGAACTTCAGCTAGGGGGTATTTTATACCCAACACCAGTCCCCCTACTTTCGAGTTTGAATTTTGAATGAAGGAAGTACAGAAAGATCATCGCAGCTGAAGTTCTCCCCTTGATGTCCGTGCGCGACCGTCCTAGATATATTTGTATTTAATGCGCGCATGCTGGAGCCTTTTTTCGATTAGGACGACCCGAAGAGTCTTTTCGAAACTCCCATCGGGACGTGATCCCAAGCGTCGTGCCATGAAAGTTTGCGAATGGTCAACCCCAGGTCGCGGCGAGTGGGACACGTGGGACACGTGGTGGGCACTGGTTGGCCTAGGGACACCTGCCACCATAATTGCGCCAGACTTCGTTGCCTATTTAAACCCCCACCCTTCTTCCAGGGGCTTCACTTCGCCTGAGGGACGACATCTTTTTTTTTTTGCCTGAGAGCTTAGCTACTCAGCCACTCCATCGGTGCCCCATCTGACTCTGAGCGTCCTCCACGCCGGTCTTTGCCGTCTTCGCCGGCTCTCTGCCGTCTCCAGTCCCCCGATTCCTCTCTAAAGGGTTCCCCCGCCAGGGCCTCCGCCCCGGAGGCCAACCTCAAGAGGATGCCACGGACTTGGAAGAGTACAAGGAGGAGAACAGCAGTCTGTGAGTTCTCCGGTTGTCGAACTGCCGCTGAGGGTTCCTGTCGCTTTAAAGGGGGCTCGAGGGAGAATTTCTTCAACAATAGGGGTTTAATAACGGGGACAACCGGTGAAGGCATTCTGCTTGAGAATTTCGAAGTAGCTGGACGGGGTGACACCGGTCAAGGGGGCAGAGCTGTCGTCACAAAGCCGTGGCGGGATCCTTGATGTTGTCGGGGACGAGGGACTAGAAGCGATCGGCGCCGACAGTGGGGCAGTAAACTTTTTGCGGGGACAGTGGAAGTAGTGCATGCCGACCTTGCTGGAACACTTAGGACGGCAGTTGTCATGGAGCATTCGGTGATGGCGCATATCTCCGGCGCCATCGCCACCTCCAGGGTAACTTCGGTTCTTCTTGAAACAAGTCATCGTCGATGCTGTCATTGCCTTTGCCGCCCTTGAATTCTATCCCATCCTTTTCCCCATAGGGTTGGGATTTCAGAGATGGAGCGGGACGAGGTGAGGGGAGAGAGCCGAGAGGTTTATCACACGCACTAAAAATGCGGCTGGGAAGGATAGAAACGGGAAGAGAAGTTTACAGCTTGAACTGGCCTCTGGTGTATCCCTTCCGAGCCGTGTTTTCGAGCCTTGTAATAATGTATTCTTTTCTGGCCCTTCGGGTCTTGTAACATACATCTTGTTAGTCAAAAAATGAGAAGGTGATTTTGTTACCTCGTCCGTACTTTGCATCGAATTGTTGTCTGCCGAACTTTTTCTTTTACTATTGTTATTGTTGTATTCCCTTCTTTTTTTTTTTTTTTACGTCGTCCGTAGGTTACCGGTGGTTGTAACGCCGGCTCGCCTCTTTTACTCATGTGTTGAATTATCGCTCGTCGAGCTTCTTTTCGACCTTTGTGTCGTTCGGAGGTACCCGATTGTCAACGTATCGACCCATCTTTTTTGCCCATGGCCGCAGATTCGTCTGGGGCCACTCGGGTTTGGTGTCCCCATCAGGGCTCGAGCATGGAGGTCTGAGCTTTCATCACCTTGAGGAAGTCATCTCATCTTGGGCTTGCGTTGAAAGCTTCCGTGAATGCCGGGGTTCTTTGCATCCTAGACGCTGTTTGTTTTCGATTCATTGCTGGCGTAGTCCATCGCTTTCTCTTTTAACTTCTCTCTCCTTTTTCTTTTTCGAGTGGGATTTTTTCCTCCGCTCTTAGTGGGGCTGCGGGAGTTCGGCTCCTGTAGGTGAAGTCGGAGCGAGGTCTGGCTCCCGTGGGAGTCCGAATGGGGTCTACCTGCAATTGAAGTCAGCTGAGATTTGGCTCCCGTAGGAGTCCGGGCGAAGCTTACCAACGTTCGAAGTCGAGGATGAAGCTCGGCTCCCGTAGGAGTCCGGACGGAGTTTGCCTACAGCCGAAGTTGGAGGAGGAGTCTGGCTCCCGTAAGAGCCCGGATGGAGCTTGCCTGTAGTTGAGGTCGGAGATGGAGTCCGGTTCCCGTAGGAGTCCGGACGGAGTCTTCTTACGATCAGAGTCGAGGGCGAAGTCCGGCTCCCGTAGGAGTCCGAATGGAGTTTTATCACGAAGGGGCTGCTAAGGAAGGTCCCCCTTTTTCTTATCTGGTCTTGAATGACCAGACCTTAATTGATGTCGGGGGCAAGGTTCTTTCCCTATTTCTGTCGTAACAAGTTTCAGCTCTGGTTAGGGCGAGGTTCGCCTCTTGTCCCTAACACGGCTGTAGGGGCACACATGGGCGTCGCTGGGCCCTCCCCCCATCGATCTAAAGAGAACCGAACCTTTGACTTTGCTCAAGTTAGGGTGAGGCTCTCCTCCTATCCCTAACAGGGCTGTGGGGGCCATATGGGCGTGGCAGGGCCTCTCCCTCCATCCATTCTAAAGGGAATCGGGCCTTCGACTTTGCTCAAGTTAGGGCGAGGTTCTCCTCCTGTCCCTAATAGGGCTGTGGGGGCATATGGGCGTTGCAGGGCCTCTCCCCCCATTCGGTCTAAAGGAAACCGGACCTTCGACTTTACTCAAGTTAGGACGAGTTCTCCTCCTGTCCCTAACAAGGCTGTGGGGGCGCATATGGGCATTGCAGGGCCTCTCCCCCATCCGGTCTAAAGAGAACTAGGCCTTCGACTTTGATCAAGTTAGGGCGAGGTTCTCCTCCTGCCCCTAACAGGGCTGTGGGGTGCATATGGGCGTTGCAGGGCCTCTCCCCCCATCCGGTCTAAAGGAACCGGGCCTTCGACCTTGTCGAGATGAGGTTCCCCTCTTGCTTCTGATACAATTTATTTGGATTGTCCTGTAGATGTAGGATAGTGCCAAAGACATGTAGATATATAATTTTTAATTAAATAAAGTTATTGTAGTAATCCGTAAGTTTCTGAGCTCCATGGTCGTGGGAGGTCGGCTCCTCCGAGCTCCTTAAGATAATAAGTTCCGGGTCGGACTACTTCTTTGACCTCATACGGGCCTTCCCAGTTTGGGGCGAGTTTCCTTATCCTGAGGTTGCGAGACAGCGGCTCATCGAAGCACTAGATCTCCTGCTCTAAAGATTTGTTCTTGATCCGGAGTTGTAATAGTGAGCGACTTTCTGTCTGTAGGCTGCCATTCGAACCTGAGCTATCTCCCCCTTTCTTCAACAGGTCGAGGTTGGCTTTAAGACTTGCGAATTTGATGTTCGTCGAATGCACGACTCGTGCCGATGGGAGTTTAAGCTCAATTGGGATGACGGCCTCCGTACCGAAGGCTAAAGCAAGGGGGTTCCCTATGGGCAGCCTTTGGGTAGTTTGATACGCCCACAACACATGATAAAGTTCGTCCGCCAAGTTCCCTTCGCTTTTCGAGCCTTGTCTTAATCCCTGCAGAAGGGTTCTGTTAGTCACCTCAGCTTCGCCGTTCGCCTGAGGATGGGCTACTGATGTGAAGTTGTGGGAGATGTTTAGATCTTCAAGAATTCGCGAATTTGCTCCTGTGAATTGCCGCCCATTATCAGTGATTAGGGTCCTAGGCAGACCGAACCTGCACACGATTGACTTCCAGACGAAATCTTCACTTTTGCCTTTGTGATTTTTGCTAGTGGTTCGGCTTCAACCCATTTGGTGAAGTAGTCGATCGCTACAAGGAGGAACTTCCTCTGCCCAGACGCCATGGGAAAGGGCCAGGATGTCCATCCCCACTGCGCAAAAGGCCATGGGCACTCAAGGGTGTGAGCTCGGTGGCGGGCTGTCTCTGGATGTTGCATATCTCTGGCATCGATCACACTTTCTGACATATTCAATCGAATCATGATGCATTGTCGGCCAGTAATATCTTTGGCGGAGCAACTTGTGGGATAAAGATCTACCCCCAATGGTTTCCGAGATTCCTTCATGTACCTCCCACAAGCGTAGTCGCTTCTGAAGGCCGGAGACATTTCAAAAGGGGCAAAGAGTATGATCTCTTGTACAACTTGCCCTCATAAGGATGTATCGGGAGGCTTGATTTTGAGCTTCCGAGCCTCTTTCGCATCCTGGGGGAGAACCCCATCTCTGAGGTAGGTTCAGTGGGTCGACCCAGCTGGGCTCGTGGTCATTTCCATCATGGCCGTGATTCTTCTGTGCTTAGGCACTTTAGAACTTCAAAAGAATGCCCTTGGGCAATTCGGCCGGAGCCAACGTTGCCAGCTTGGAGAGAAGGTCAGCCCTGGTATTTTTCGACCTCGAATCTATCTGATGTTGAAGCTGCTGAAGGTGGGGATGAGCTCCTTTACCCTTTCAAGGTATTTAGTCATGCTGTCCTCACCACTTCGTAATTTTTGTGACTTGTCCCACTACTAGTTGAGAGTCGCTGTGACCGGAGCGATCTATTCCAGCTCTTTGGCGATCCTCAGTCCTGCGATCAGAGCTTCATATTCTGCTCCATTGTTCGTTGCAGGGAACTCAAATGCAGAGCATACTCCCGATGATTCCCTCCGGACTGATCAGATCAGGCCCGCACCCGCGCCTGACGTGTTGAGACCGTCCACATAGAGGGCCCAGAAGTGATCAGAGGGATCCGCTTTTTCTTGGGGAGTTCGGTCGGGGCTCCAGGCGTCAATTTTGCTCTGTTCAGGTTCGGCCTCCTCTGGGATAGTACACTCCACTATGAATCTGCCAATATTTGGGCTTCATTGCCTGGGTCGATAGTTGATGTCGAATTCTGTGAGCTCGATCACCCACTTTGCCATCCTCCCGGAGGCATCCCCGATGCAAAATTGCCTTGATCGATTGATCGGTGAGCAGCGTCATGGTGTGCCCTTGAAAGTAGGGTCAGAGCCTCCGGGCTGCAATCAACAAGGCGTAAGTCAGTTTTTCTAATTTGGTATACCTGGTCTCGGCATCTCTCAACGTGCGACTGACTAGTAGATTGGCCGTTGACTTTCACTTCTTCTTTGACAAGGACAGCCGTGAGGGCCATGGGAGACCGCCAGGTATAAAAACAGTTCCTCCCCAGGCTCCGACTTTGCCAGCAGTGGGGGTGAGCTGAGGTAGCTCCTCAGTTCTTCGAACGCCTGTTGGCACTCAGAGGTCCAACAGAAGTTCTTCGGCTGCTTGAGGATTTGAAAGAAGGGTAAGCACCGTTCGGCCGACCTTAAGATGAAGCGATTCAGGGCCGCCACCCTCCCTGTAGGTGCTGAACCTCTTTTATCGACTTTGGGGCAGCCATCTCCTGGATGGCATGAATTTTTTCTGGATTGGCCTCAATCCCGTGCCCCGACACCATGAAGTCCAAAAACTTTCCCGAGGTTACTCCGAAAGCACATTTAGTCGGGTTCAGCTTCATCCTATATTTTCGGAGAGCGTCGAAGGTCTCCTCGAGGTCGGCGACGTGATCCATGGAAGATTTACTTTTTACGAGCATATCGTCCACGTAGACCTCCATGTTGCAGCCGTTCTGCTCCTTGAAGATTTTGTTCACCAACCGTTGGTAGGTTGCGCCTGTATTTTTTAGGCCGAAAGGCATGACCCTGTAACAGTAAAGGCCACGGTTACTAATGAAAGCGGTCTTTTCTTCATCTTCCGACGCCATCCTGATTTGATTATAGCCAGAGAATGCATCCATAAAGGAGGAGCTCATGGTCTGAGGTCGCGTCCACCAGTTGATCGATTCTGGGAAGGGGGTAGCTGTCCTTCGGGCAGGCCTTATTCAGCTTCTTGAAGTCGATGCACATCCTCCACTTGCCGTTTGCTTTTTTCACTAGGACAACGTTGGAAATCCAATCAGGATAATTGACTTTTTAATGAATCCGGCTTTAAGGAGCTTGTCCACTTCCTCGGCTATCGCCTTCTGCCTCTCTGGCGCGTGACCTCAGATCTTTTCTTTCATCGGTCGATGCTTTGGATCGACGGCCAGATGGTGCTCCATGACTTCTGTGTCAATCTCCGGCATGTCTGCTGGAACCCAAGCGAAAACGTCCGCATTCTTTCGTAGAAAATTGACGAGATGCATCCGTACCTCCTCCCCAGGTTGGAGCCGATCATCGCACATGCTCTGCATTCCCATCATTCAAAGGGATCGGTACCAGATCTTCAATTGGAATGCCCCTCTCTTCAGTGAGGTCATCACGAGCATCCAGTCCATCGACTGGACAGGGGTCAGATCGGTCGCTTCTTTGCAAGGCTATGCTGTAGCAGTGTCTGGCCAGGGCTTGGTCTCCTCGGACCTCTCCGATCCCCTGGTTGGTGGGGAATTTCAACTTCAAATGGTAGGTTGATACGATGGCTCGGAGAGCGTTGAGGCCAGGTCGGCCGAGGATTGCGTTGTAGGCTAACGACGCCTTCACCACCAGGAAATTCACCAGAGCCCTAGATTGCCTTGGATATCGACCTGCGGCCACAGCCAAAGTAATTATTCCCTCCGTCAGAACAGTGTCACCGGTAAACCCTACCAGAGGTGAGCTAATCGGCCTCAAATGGCCGTCAAGGATGGACATTCTTGAAAAAGCATCGTAGAACAAAATATCGGCCGAACTTCCATTGTCGACAAGGATGCGGTGGACGTCATAATTTGCTATATTCAAGGAAACTACAACCGCGTCATTGTGAGGGAATTGAACTCCCTGAGCGTCTTCTTCAGTAAAGGTTATGGACTCTTCAATCTTTTGTCGCTTGGAGGGTACGGTCAGTGCGTCAGTTGCTTCCTGTCGGGATCCTCCCAAGATGGTGTTGGCGAAATCCGTCGGAGGCTGATCATCCGACCACTCCATGCTGGCGACCATTGCCAGAGGGTGTGGGGTCTGAGAAACCAGAGGCGAGACGAGGCCGAGACATGGCTGTGGAGGCCGTGGGTCGTCGTGTGGATGCTTCACGAGAAGACATCAGGCGAGGATCCAGTGGGGGGAAGGAGGAGCGAATGTCGGAGAAGATAATCAGAGGTGATTCCATTGAGCGCTCCTTTAAGAACAAGGGTACTGTGAAGGTTCAGGGCCCTTCCTTTAGCGCTAATCCTGTTGGTGCAAAAATCCGCTTACGTCGGAGAAGCTGGAGTCACGGTCGCCGTCGGGACCTACAAAAGAAGTCTAAACTGGAGGTGGGGTTGCTCCAGCAAGACCCTCCGACGCTCAAGTCAGTTCTCTGCCTCAACGAGAATGGAGTGCTCAAATGAAAATTTTAGCAGAGTTTCTAGTAAAAATGAGAGCTTATAGAATAACGTATCTGGGGTCCCCTTTTATAGGCCGAGGGAGCAACAGACTAATAGCGATGTCCGTAACCGTCTGGTAGTGGGCCGCCCATAGTCAGGAGGAATTTATTGCGAAGGGTAGTGGAGTGGAATCGTGGCTATCGCCGTAGCTCGTCATGTGGAATCAGTTGCGGGGAGTGGATGGCGTCCGTTGTCGTGACTCATCAGGGAGTAGTGGAATCGCACAGGATCTGCTGCAGGGAGTGGAGCAGAATCGTGGCCGTTAGTATGACCTGCCAGGGAGTAATGGAGCTGCGTAGGATCCACCGCAGGGAGTGGAGCAGTGTTGTCCATTACTGTGGCCTGCCAGGGGTCCAGACTTGTTGGTCGAAGTTCGGTTGGAGTCGGAAGCGAGGTCCGGCACCTGTAGGAGCTCGGACGAGGTCTTCCCACAGTCGGGGTAGAAGGCGGAGTCCAGCTCTCATGGGAGTCTGAACGAAGTCTTCCCGCAGTTGGGGTAGAAGGTGGAGTCCGACTCCCGTGGGAAGTCCAGACGAAGTCTACCTGTAGCTGGCCGAGGTCAGGCTCCCGTAGGAGTCCGGTCAAAGTCTACCTGCAATTAAAGTCAGAGGCAAGGTCCAGCTCTCGTAGGAGCCCAGACGAAGTTTACCTGCAAGCGAAGTCGGGGGCCAGAGTCTGGCTCCCCGGTAGGTACCCGAGGACGAATTTACCTGTAAGTGAAGTCGGTGGGCGTAGCTCCGGCTCCCATAGGATCTGGGTGAAGCCTTTCAGCATTGAGGTCGGGAACGAAGTTCAGCTCCCGTGGGAGTCGGACGAAGTCTCCTGTAGCTGGCGAGATCAGGCTTCCCGTAGGAGTCCGGTCAAAGTCTACCTGCAATTAAAGTCAGAGGCGAGGTCCGACTCTCGTAGGAGCCCGAACGAAGTTTACCTGCAAGCGAAGTCGGGGGCGGAGTTCGGCTCCCGTAGGAGTCCGGACGGAATTTACCTGTAAGTGAAGTCGTGGGCGGAGCTCGGCTCTCGTAGGAGTCTGGGTGAAGCCTTTCAGCAGTTGAGGTTGGGAACGAAGTTCGGCTCCGTAGGAGTCTGGACGAAGCCTTTCAGTAGTTGAAGTTGGGAACGAAGTTCGGCTCCCGTAGAAGAGATCAAGCTCCCGTAGGAGTCCGGTCAAAGGTCTACCTGTAATTAAAGTCAGAGGCGAGGTCCGGCTCTCGTAGGAGCCCAGACAAGTTTACCTGCAAGCGAAATCGGGGGCGGAGTCCGACTCCCGTAGGAGTCCGGACGAAATATACCTGTAAGTGAAGTCGTGGGCGGAGCTCGGCTCCCATAGGGGTCCGAGTGAAGCCTTTCAGCAGTTGAGGTTGGGAACGAAGTTCGGCTCCCATAGGAGTCTGGACGAAGCCTTTCAGCAGGTTGAGGTTGGGAATGAAGTTCGGCTCCCGTAGGAGTCCGGACGAAGTCTCTCTGTAGCTGGCGAGATCAGGCGGTTCAAAGTCTAACCTGCAATTAAAGTCAGAGGCGAGGTCCGGCTCTCGTAGGAGCCCGGACGAAGTTTACCTGCAAGCGAAGTCCGGGGCGGAGTCTGGCTCCCGTAGGAGTCCGGACAGAATTTACCTGTAAGTGAAGTCGTGGGCGGAGCTCGGCTCCCGTAGGGGTTCGGGTGAAGCCTTTCAGCAGTTGAGGTTGGGAACGAAGTTCGGCTCCCGTAGGAGTCCGGATGAAGCCTTTCAGCAGTTGAAGGTTGGGAACGAAGTTCAGCTCCCGTAGGAGTCCGGACGAAGCCTTTCAGCAGTTGAGGTTGGGAACGAAGTTCGGCTCCATAGGAGTCCGGGACGAAGTCTCCCTGTAGCTAGCGGGTTCCTACCTCGTCGACAAAAACTTGGGGAGTGTGGCAGAGGCTCGGCTGTCTGGGAGGTTCGAAGAGACGTTGTCAGAGGTCGGAAATCAATTGGATCCCTGGAGGGGTCGCTCCCATCACGAACTCTCGGCTAGGGGGTATTTTATACCCAATAGAACTCATTCTATTTCTCTCTTCCGGTGTTTTAGGAGACATCCTTTTAGAGAGATGTATGCCTTGACTCATGGGTAAATAACCTCTTTTACTTCCATCCCATGCTAAACCTCTTTAGCACTAAGTCTATGTACGTGGATTGAGACAAGCCTAACATCCTCTTAGATCTATCCCTATAGATCTTTATACCTAGTATATAGGATGCTTCACCCAAATCCTTTCATGAAAAACTTACTTGATAGCCATGTCTTGATCGATTGTAACATTGGATATCATTCCCAATAAGATGTATGTCATCCAATATAAAACTAAGAAGATAGTGGTACTCCCATAGTCTTCTTGTATACACAAGGTTCATCCACATTTTTGATAAAGCCAAACTCTTTGACTGTACCATCAAATCGGATGTTCCAACTCCTCGAGGTCTGTTTTAATCCATAAATAGATTTCTTAAGCTTGCATACCTGATTTTCTCTCCCTTTTGAGACAAACCCTTCTGGCTGAGACATGTAAATCTCTTTCTCAAGATAACCATTAAGGAAGGCGGTCTTCACATCCATTTGCCAAATCTCATAATCATGGTATGCTGCTATTGCAAGCATAATCGTATAGATTTGAGTATGGCAACAGGTGAAAATGTTTCATCATAATCAATACCCTATTTTGCCTGAAACCTTTAGCTACTAATCTAGCTTTATAGGTTTCAACTGGCCATCCACTCTAATCTTTTTCTTATAGACCCATTTGCATCCAATAGGGTCACACCCTCTGGTGCATCAACCAAAGTCCACACTTGGTTGGAATACATAGAGTCCATTTCAGATTTCATAGCCTCTAGCCATTTATCTGAGTCCCTTCTCATGATGGCTTCCGTATAGGTCAAAGGTTCATCATTCTCAATGATGTGGGCTTCATTATTCTCAATAACGAACCCATACCTCATAGGTGCATTCCGCACCCTATCCGACCTTCGAAGAGGAGGTGTACTTTGTGTTTGTACTTCATTAATGGATATTTTTGGTTTGAGGATCATCTTGTGCTTGCATTTGTAGGTCTTGAACTTCTCCAAGTTCAATTTTCTTCCCACTGCCTCTTTCTAGGATAAACTCTTTTCCATAAAAGTGGCATATTTACTGACAAACACCTTATGTTCAGTAGGATGGTAAAAGAGGTATCCTATACTCTCTTTTAGGATAACCTACAAACAAGCATTTATCTGTCCTAGCACTCAGCTTATGTCCAAAATTTCTTTTAACATAAGCTGGACAGCCCCATATCTTAAGATACTTAAGATTAGACTTTTTTTCTCTCCATATCTCATATGGAGTGCTTGGTACAGATTTTGAAGGTACTCTATTCAAGATATAGACAGCAGTTTCTAGGACATATCCCCAAAAAAAATTGGCAAATCAGTAAGGCACATCATGGACCGCAATATATCTAATAAAGTGCATTCCTCCTTTCTGCTACAACCATTTAGCTGTGGTGTATAGGAAGGGGTCCATTCTGAGAGAATTCCATTTTCTTTAAGATGATCTAAAAATTCATTGGATAAGTATTCTCCTCCTCGATCAGATCGAAGGATTTTAATACTTTTTCCACTTTGTTTCTCGATAATACTTTGATACTCTTTAAATTTATCAAAGGCTTCAGACTTATGTTTCATAAGATACACATATCCAAACCTAGATAAATCATCAGTGAACGTTATAAATAAGAGTATCTCCTCTGCTTCTGTTGTCAAGGACCACATACATCAGTATGTACAAGTCCTAATAACATATTGTCCTTTCTCAATGTCCACTAAATGGAGTCTTAGTCATTTTTCCCATAAGACAAGATTCACAAGTACCTAATGATTCATAATCATAAGGATCAAAGAACTCTTTTTGTATAACTTTTAATCCTTGTCTCACTTATATGACCAAGTCGACAATGCCAAAGTAAAGTATTATTCAACTCTTCTCTCTTTTATTTTACTTTCATTAATATGGAAAACATTATCATTAGATAGAATTAGAAGACTATTATTAATAACTCCATGACAGATAATTTCATTAGAAAAAGAAATTGAGCAACTATTGCTCTTTCCATTTATTTCATAACCTCATTGCAATAGTAATGATATAGAAATAATATTTCTAATGATCTTAGGCATATAATAATAGTTTTCTAGCTCTAAGATCTTTTCAGAAGGTAACTTTAACATATATGTCCCTACAGCCTCTGCTTGGATTGACTCTCCTCCAGCATCGTAGAGCTCGAAGTCACCCTTCTTCAGCACTCTAATGTTCTGCAGCCCCTGCAACGACTTGCAGATATGAGAACTGCAGGCAGTATCCAATACCCAAGAGTCTGAATTGGATGAACTTAATGACAAATTGTATGTATCTCATATATACCTTTTGGTGATCGCTTGCACCTGCCTTTATAGTTGCAAGATATAATTTGCAATTTTTTTCCGGTGTCCTGCCTTGCCGCAGTGAAAGCAGGTACCCTGTCCGGAGACTTTCTTCCCCTTCTTCTTCATCTTGCCACCCTTAGGATTCAGTGCTTTCTTTGAACCCTTAAAACCTGACTTCTTCTTAGAGGTTTTACCCCACAAGAAGAAGTGGAGCCTTTCTTTCTTAATATGGCTCTCAGCTATCTTAAGCATATTTAACAACTCAGGTAGGAGGTATTCAGTTTGTTCATATGATAGTTCACAACAAACTGAGCGAATGACTCGGGAAGAGATTGCAGGATCAAATCCTGACTTAATTTTCCATCCATCACAAAACAAGTTGACCCAATCTAGTGATCAGATCAATGACCTTCAGGATATGGTCTTGTACGGATGATCCCTCAGTCATTCTAGCATGGAATTAACTGCTTAGATATCTCATATCTAGCATTCTACTCTATTCTCCATACAACTCTTTAAGATTGAGGAGTATGGATTGAGTATCCATGCTCTCATGCTGCCTCTGCAACTCATTGCTCATAGAGGCCAGTATGATGCACTTGACAGTCAAATGTCATTCTTCCACATCCTGTATGTGGATACCTCCTCTTCTGTGGCATCATCCCAACCTCTTGTGGTTCAGGGATGTAAGAATATAGGAGAGTTTCTCCTGAGTGAGTACGATCTTTAAATTCCTCAACCAGTCCACATAATTGGGACCGATCAACTTGTTGGAATCTAAAATTCCTCGCAATGATAGTGAAGATGCCATTTGTAGAATTTAATCTACAATAATTAAAGAATATTACATAAGCAAACAACTCATATTAACTCATACAATTAAATAAGGTCTTTAGATTTAATTGTACCTCCCACTATTTTATCGAACATCATAACCCTCTACTATGATGAACGAGACATATGTTATATTTATCTTAGTGGGATTGAGACCCTATAATTCTTCTCATAATGATCTTGTGTTAACACAACAAACCCTTATGAGTTCATAGGTAGGAAACTCTTTCCAATTGCATCTCATGCAATTTTCAATATTATATCTTGGCCTCTAAAATATTATTAGCCTTGTGTTAACACAACAAGCTATAATATTTTAGTTAAGTTAGACCCTTCATTTCAATACAGTCAAATTCTAATATAACTGCCCTTGTGTTAACACAACAAAGCAGTATATTCAAAATTGCCGTAAGCATCTTCTATGCACCAGGATTATGTTATATCAATCCTTATGACAAGCCTCATGTTAACACAACAAACTAGCCATAGTTCATGATGTAACATTAACCTAGCATGAAGGAAGGCCCTTAATAGTGTTTTCAACATTAGGGTTTTTCAATATCAAGATCGCTTAATCAAATTGGCCAGGTAAGTAAGGTGGGGGTCCCCCTTGCTTTCCTTAGACACCAATAAATTGGCCAGGTCAGACAATGGAACCAATTAAAAAAACCTATAGCACTTTTCTAGACACCAATTGATCAATTGATCAAGAATTGGTTAACCCATAGTTGCATATCACTACCACTTAATATAATTTTCTAATGAGGGCTTTTATTTGGTCTCATGCACATTCTAACTACATAATACCCATTTATGTATCAACATTAAAATTTTCTACATGTGCAAGTGTAACATATGGACATTCATCATCCTAGGACAACCTTGCAGCATAATCCCTTATGCTAGGACAACCTTATGTCAAGATGATGAAGTGGTGAATGATATATGTATTATTTCATATCATCATATGAAAGCATAAATTATTTTATAGTATAAATCATACTATGGATCACATAAATATTATGTATATATGATTGAACCAAACAAGGCCGGCTCTGATACCACTGTAGGGTTTCAGAGTGGGGCATGCACAGTGGAAACATAATGGATTTCAAAATTTTAATAAAAAATCTTAAATATTAAACCCTTAAACCAGTATCTCCTTGATGATTAACAATCATATATAATCATAAATTTAAGATTAAATTTAAGTTATAGAAGAAATACCTGCAGTGCTTAATCCAAATTTCGGCTAGAACCTCCACCAGGCCCCAGTGTTCGCCCTCCAACGGTGATCCACACAGGGCTATGATCAGGACACCAACTCTTTGAAATGATTCTTCCTCCAAAATTCTCACTCTGAGAATTTTCTTGAACACCAGGACCTCAAGACGCTCTTCCTCTTCTCCTAGCCTTCCTATCCTACCTTTCTTCTCTCCTTATCTTCCTAATTCTCTTCCTAGACTCTTGTCCTAAAATCGGACTTGTCCTTTTCTATTTTTGGACTTATCCTAACAAGAGAAGGAAGAGACTAATTGGACAATAGGGAGAAGATGTTAGAAAGAAAGGAGGAATTGAAATCTGAATGAATCCAATCCCCCTGCGCACCCCCCTTTAAATACTTAGCGATGGGTTTGCCTTCGGAATTTTTTCGCGACCCCTTCCACGCCCATCTCGCATCCATCAGAAAATCTCACACCTTCTGATGAAATTCTCATCCTATCTGAAAGTTTTTGACACATGGCAATCATCGAAAAAAATCCAAGAGATGCTTCATGCAGAAGGACTCTTCGAAATATTTTTCTCGATGATTCTCGATGAGTCGCACTTCCATGGCATAATTTTTTCCCACCACATAATTTTTTTCCATCATCAAATTAGTGTAATGAGAATGTCAAAAAAATTAGATTAAGTGGTGAAATGGGTTAAGTCCTCACAAGTTGGACTCTTGGTCAGGCGCATGGATCAGGCTGACAGGATTTCCAACTTCAACGAATTTCCATGATTAAACCAGAAGGAATTTTAACTTTAAAAAATTCCTACATGCTCAAATAAAGTTAGGAATCATCCAAAAATTTATTTCATCATGGAACATAGGATAAGCTCGAGGATGAGGCATCCATCTCATGGGATGCGAAAACTATTTCTGCACACAAAAACTGCACCCACGCACAAGAAAAATTCTTGACTCATGAGAACTTGGTTTCCTGATCCAAATTTTTGTACATGTAGACAAGGGCTGAACCAACTCAAATCAAAATTGATTTGAATTAATTTGGCTTTAATTAGCCCAATCTGGAATCAATTTTAAACCGATTCGAAACAAGGAGCTAGTTTTTTGCAACATGTGCTAGCATGTCAATTTTGCAAACATGATCTAATCCAATTAGACCCCTGATCAATACTCTTTGTGTGTGACCCATTGGGTTCTAATCTAGCAGCAATAGGTCTGAGTTCAAGTTAATTTGATTTGATTAGAATTTAATCTAACCGATCTAGATCCAATCGAGCTAACCGATTTCAGCAATTAGAACTCTTTCTAATTGGTGATTGAATTAAATTCTTTAATTCGATCAAACCATAAGACAAGATTGACGTCTAGCAAGTATCATGTCTACTTAAAAGATATAAAATTTTTGATAAAAATATCAAAATATCCTTCAGTGGAAAGTTACGTGCAATTTGATCCTGCGATCTCCCTGCACCCCGAATATGACTCTGGATATGGGAATGATGTCAAATCCAATATCATACTCATATTTCTCTCAATCTTATATGATGATTCAATTAATAAATATTAAAATTCTTTTCTAATTTTTTATTCTGCTTTGATCAAAGGCTTCCTGAATCATCAATCGATCAGAAAAGTAGGATGCGATTTCCTCTTACCAGGAGTGATCGATTCCATGTTGACCTACTCACAACCTCCATACAATTCTACATATCTAGAACACCCCATACATGACTAAGTCATGAATGAGTATGAACCAAAAAAATATGGATTCATGTATACAAGTTCTATGGTAGTCTCAGGTCAAAGGATTACATGCACAACTCCCACTATAAGAAAATATCTCTTGACAGGTAAGTAAATTCCATAAGATGTTTCTTAAGTTGGATCAATTCAGTGAACTCATTCTCTAATGAGCACCCACTTCTTTGTATTAGTGTCTCACACAAGTGGCATATGAGATCTGCCATCCTCTCCATCGAGCATACATAGAAAGTGCTAATCTATCTGGAACATTGATCCCTACTCAATGCTCCTATGACTAAGAATATTTTAAATCAGGATTTTTAAGATTTTAGATCTCATAGGTATGATCTCATCATATCCTAAACTCATTTTTTGATTTAATGGAGTTCATCATAATTATTACTAAGTAAGATGCAGCATATGATGAAAATATCTTTTATTATTTAAAAAATCAATACATAAGTCTGAAAGATTACAAGGAAAACCCATCAAAATACAAATTTCGATTGGCTTGTAGGGCATATTCCTTTCACGTCTTCCTTAATGGTTATCTTGAGGAAGAGATTTACATGTCTCAGCTAGAAAGATTTATCTCAAAGGGAGAGCAAATTAGGTATGTAGGCTTAAGAAATCCATTTATAGATTAAAGCAGGCCTCAAGAAGTTAGAACATCCGTTTTGATGTTATAATCAAAGAGTTTGGCTTTATCAAAAATGTGGATGAACTTTATGTATATAAAAAGATCAGTGGGAGTGCCATTGTATTCTTAATTTATATGTGGATGACATACTTTTATTGAGAATGATATCCCAATATTATAATCAGTCAAGGCATGGCTATCAAGTAAGTTTTTCATGAAAGATTTGGGTGAAGCATCCTATATACTAGGTATAAAGATCTATAAGAATAGATCTAAGAGGATGTTAGACTTGTCTCAATCCAGGTACAAAGACTTAGTGCTAAAAAAGTTTAGCATGGATGGAAGTAAAAGAGGTTACTTACCCATGAGTCAAGGCATACATCTCACTAAAAGGATGTCTCCTAAATATCGAAAGAGAGAAATAGAATGAGTTCTATTCCCTATGCTTTCGGTGGTAAGATCGATCATATATGCTATGCTATGTACCAGACCTGATGTTGCCTATGCCTTAGGCATAGTTAGTAGATTTCAGGCTGATCCAAGAGAGGATCATTCAAAAGTAGTGAAAAATATTTTTAAGTACTTGAGAAGGACTAAAGATACTTTTTTGGTATATGGAGGATCTGATCTAAAACTAGAAGGTTATTCTGACTCTAGTTTCTAATCAGACCTTGATAATAGTAAATTCACTTTAGGATATATCTTTACTCTTAATGATGGAGCTATTAGTTGGAAAAGTTCTAAGTAGCAGACTGTAGCTGACTCAACCACTGAGGCAGAGTACATAGCTGCAAGTAAAGCTACAAAGGAAGCTATCTGGATAAAAAAGTTCATCACAGAATTGAGTGTTGTTCCTGAGATTGAGAATCCAATACCACTTTACTGTGATATATACTTGAGTAGTTGCTCAAGCAAAGGAATCAAGGTCTCATCATAAATCCAAGCATATTCTAAGACACTTTCATCTCGTTCGTGAAATAATCAAAAGACAAGATGTTGTCATTGAATGAGTAAAAGCAAAGAACAACATAGCAGACCTCTTCACTAAGGCTCTACCACATGTAGTTCGATCGCCCTTCGATTGTATGGGGATAAATATAAGGGCAATTTGCTTTAGTACAAGTGGGAGATTGAATAATGTCCTACGACGCAATCGAAATTTATATTTTGATGGGTTTTCTATATAATCTTCCAGACTCATATATTGGCTTTTCATAAGTAAAAGATATTTTTCATCATATACGCATCTTACTTTTGTAATGATTATGATGAACCTATAAATCAGGACAATGGGTTTAGAGTTATGATGAGATCATACCTATGAGATCTAAAATCTTAAAAATCCTGATTTAGAATATTCCTAGTTATAGGAGCATTGAGTAGAGGATCAATATTTCGGATGACTA